>NC_081548.1:23418853-23497850 GCF_901000735.1 Corylus avellana | reverse complement strand
AAAAAAAAAAACTGTGGTTAAATATATGTATTTTTTTAAAAAAAAAATAGATAAATTAGGGTGGCTCGTTGTAAATTGTTAGAATATGGGAAAGTTATTACAAATTGATTTATTAGAAAAAAAAATATTTAAATAAGATAGTTCAAATTGTAATATTAGTGTATAGTCATTACATGAAAAGACTTTTTCACTATATTAGTCTATTAGATAACAAATTAATAATTTTTCTAGAAATTGTTAAACCGAAAAGACCGAAGATATTTCGACATTTTTGTTTTGGAGAGTATTGGACATCTCACTCTCTCAACAACTATATAGAGTATATAATTGAACCGGCGGCTTGTTTTATAAGAATTGGCCGAACCATTCCAACGAACCCATTTGGCCATCCCAATAGACAGTTAGGAAGTGGCCGAATCACCTTCTTTAATCATAGCGAATGATTCAACAACCCCAACAATTTGCCTTTTTTTTTTTTTTTTGGTCACAGTCTATACTAATGATTTTAAATGAATGGCCAAGATAATTGGTACCATTGAAATATTGCAATGAATCTCAATCTCATGATATAGTGCTTAGAAGATTCTCAATGACCATTGAAATAACTTAGATATTATGGGAAAACCAATTTGTTATTATTTGCTCCATACATTATTCACCTAGTATTTTACAAAATAGGGTAAGCCAAGGTGGCAAAATATCTATTTATTGGCCTTTCATTATACAATTTAAGTTACAATAAGTCTTTCTCAAACATAAGAAAAGAAAAATGTCGTGGTCCACGTCTCCCTACCCAATCGTGGTCCCTAGGCTCTAGCCAATACAAAGATCGGCCGGTGAACAGTGATGCTCTAACAACCCAAATAAGGTAATGGTTAAGTTTATTAATATGTAGCTTCAATTAATTATAGATAATTATGTACCACAAGATCTAGATTCCATTGTTAAAGATAAAGTTTTCCTTCAAACTACCTTAATGAGATTTCTTTTAACTTAAAATATTAAATTGAATTCTCACACTCATTTTGACAAATTTTTTAAATTGGGTCTGAAGAAATTTTTCTAACCTAATTTATTAAACTTATATATGTTTTTATTAAGAATCAAATGCTTTTAATTAAAATAAGTAATATTATATATTATACTTTCATCTCACTGAGATGGGTATTTATCAGCCATTGATTTTTATTATTTTTTTTGTTTAATAAAAGCTGATCTAAGAGTTGATAGACACTGTCACATCAGTTCAGTAGGATGAGAGCGTAGTATATATTATGAGTGTAAAAAAAAAAACCGGATACCAATATATATATAAATAATATTTTTTTAATTTATTTTAATTTTTAATATTTTTAGGGCATTTTTAAGTATTGAATTTTTATGGCAATTGTAAACATTAGATTTTAAGGGCATTTTTAAACAATGAAGTTTTAGGACATTTTTAAACATTGGATTTTTATTTTTTTTAGGCCCAAAATGCCTAAAACAATGATTTTTTAGGTTTTTTTTTTTTTAACAATCACAATAAAGCCCAACTTATTAGGAAAAAAAATGCTAATTGTGTTTTTTAAAAAATGGGCAAAAAATTGTTAAATTAAGCACAAAAATTAGACAAATACCTCAAATAAGCTAAAAAATTTGGCCCAATACCTAAAATAGGCTCAAAATGATTTTTTTTTTTTTTTTTTTTTTTAAACAGTTACCCCGTTCAGATAATTGGGTACCAACCGGAACCGGCCAGTTATTGTATAACTGGGTACCCGGTTTCGATTCCGGTTCTAGTTTTTCAAAATTAAAAAATTAGGTACCTCGGTTCCGAACCCAGAAACCGGGAATCGGAACTGGGTTGACACCCCTAGAATATATCATTTTTCATTAAGAATGCATGTGAGTAATTAATTTGAAAGAAAACTTTGTGTTTAATTAAAAATAACCGCCAAGTGAATATTTAACATGGGAAATGAATGGAACATAAGGCTATCTCAGACAACCTTCCTCAAATCATTCATTGCTTGTCCACTCGCTCCGACTATATTTACGGTAACTTTCTTAATTCTTATAGTCAAAGTTTGTTGAAATTGCATGAAAACATACTTCCATAAGAACAAACAATGGTGCCGTGATTCCGTAAACCGTGGAAGGTATTCTATTCCTTCCAAGAAAGGCTGCCAAACAGATCTCTAACAAACAATTTGTTACATAAATTGTTAATAATTTAAGCAGTAATTATTAAATATTCTTTATAGATTCATATTTCTAAATAAATTTTAAAATGAGTTTCAAACTCTTTGGCATATAAAGTGTTTTTTTTATCTCACATAAATACATCATTGAAGAGGACAAAATCGGAAAAGCTATACCACGAGCACATAGCAATGGGGTTTCCCTTGATTGTGGGGTTTGGCCCCCTCAATGAACGAAATTAAGGGTTAGTTTACCCAACAAAAAAAATAGTACAATATTTAGGGTTAGTTTATCTACTTGGGGTGCTTGTTTCTTTGGATTAGAAATAAAAAATAGTACTAAAATATTGAAATATCAACAATGTTCTTCTATGTAAAATACAATTTGAATACAAATTATCATTGTTGTGAAATTATCAAATCGTATTAATCTTTTATAAAATGCACAAAGCACGTATCCATGATTCCATAAAGTAGTGTTTACTAATTTATAATTAGATTATAATAAAAAAATAAATCCCTTATCTCACTTTTGAAATAATGCCTCTTAATCCTATCTTATAAATTTTTTTTTTTTTTTTTTTTTTTTCAATTGATGGGAAATTCAGAGAACCCAAGTAAATGGATTTTTTCCTCCCAACGAACGAGACAAGAATCTAAAAGACATTGGCATTAGAATACGACCAAACCAGATGTGAGTGAAGGTACAACCCAGAGGCACAAGTCTCCCGCAGGAGCAGCTTTTTCAAAGGCTTAGTGCCGTGTGGCCCACGATTGCTGGAGTCAAACATGTCCACATGATATTATTTCCCCACTCTCAAAAGGGTGCATGCGTGTGCGAGTATCTCAGCGCCACCTATTTTTTATTTTATTTTTTTATTTTTTTGCTTTCCTGTACGTGTTCCATCCATGAACATTGAATTATTATTATTATTATTCTTTCAATTTACATAATAATACTACACTTCAAAGTTCAAACTGGCTTATCCACTCAAGAACTTTCCGCAAAGCTTATCTATTCCCTTTCTTTTATAAACAATATCCATTTCTTTATAATAATTATTTCCATTTATTGCCTTCAATATATATATATATTTTTACATTACTTACAAATGAGAGTATATGGTTGTTTGTTGCGTGATTGGTTGCGGGTTTTACTAACCAATTCTTCTATATTCTATTCTATTCTATTCTAAGAAGGTCCTGCATTTAGGGACAGAACCTTTTTTGTTTTTTTGAGAATATTATGGGTTTATTTAGGAAAATTTTGAGGCTTGGGAACTCAAGCTCTCCTACCACTATTTGTAATAACTTAGGAAAAACATTACTATTTCAAAAGGACTAGCCAAGTTATAATTGAAGTTATTTAAGGATCACTTATAAAGTCTAGTTTCACTTAATAAAGAACTGCTATAAAATTTAGCACCACAGTAAAGCACAATCATTGAGTCGGTATGAGAATTTGATAGACGATTCAAAGCTTATTTTGGATTGGCTCTAATCGTGGCATGTGCAACACACTAAGAGATAAACAAACATGATAGCTCATCTTTTGACAAAAGAGGTTTTTCAACCAGATGCCGAGAAAATTTGGATATATGAACGAACGTCTAGAGTTTTTACGTGATATTGTAACCTTTGAAAATTGTATTGTTTGATTTGATGTTTTATTAATGAAAGCACGAGATTTTCCGTTCAAAAAAAAAAAAATCCAATGTACGGTGAAGTAATTATCTTGTTTGTGTGAGATTGGGACACAAATTATCAAATCAAAAAAAGCGATGGCCCCACAGGGACCCTGGTTGGCTACTTCCATCTATGCTTGCATATTGCATCTCCATTGAAACTCTTTACGGTATTCTTTAAGTTTCCTCAAACGTGTACATATATCGTAACCTTTTTATTTATTTTGCCCATCTACATGCATGTCTCTATATATAGACATTATTTTAAATGAAAAATATTGACTGGTACTTGAAGGAGTTGGTATATTCTATTTTATATTCCATAAAAAAGGGGTCTTCGATCTAAGCCTCCTGACCAGCTACTGCTAGCTAGCTACATTTCACACGTGATACAAGACATTTCCTAATGAGGTTGATTTAGATGACACATCTCCAAAGAGGGATTAATTTTTTGTTTGGAAGGTGCAAGAAGAAATAACCTAATCCACTCCTATAAAGAAAGGCCTTGATTAGATTCAACTGAGCGGGCGGATGAGATGATATCTGATGACTGATGAGACCCTTCGAGTTCATCCATCCATCGCCATGGGAAGCAATAACAAACTCCCTTTAGCATTTGTATCCCCTTTTTGAGTCCAAATCTGTTCCATGGCTCTTTCCTGGCTCCCAAGATATCTTCAAAAAGCTAATATTCTCATTCAGATAAAACTTGTCCACCGCCGAATTCTATGACTCTTGGTAAACGTGGCTACGTGGCATTGCTTTAATTTCTTTTGCTCAAGAGTGTCGGGAAGCTTAAATATAAGGGTGTGTCGACCTAGCTAGGTTAGTTTGTAATCAGCTAAGTCTCTCTTTGTATGGAATATATTGTGCAGGTCCTTCACGTGTGGATTTGTTCTAAAAGTTGCCTGTAAAGATAATATCAGGAAAGCATAAGTGGTACCTCCAATTTTAAATTAGAGCATATCACTCATTATGTGATTATTGAACTGATCGATTCAACTTTATGCTAATTACATTTGCATTGTGATCTTGATGCATGAATCCATCTCTTTGGGACTTAATAATTACTCATTTAAATTGCGTAAAATGGTTTCTCTTTCTCATTTTTTAAATTTGACAGTACCCGGCCTCCTTTTCTCACCCACACGATCTCTACCGATGGAGGTTTAAAAAATTCACCAAAGGTCGTCGCCTGTTGCCAGCCAATGTTAAAATTATTTTACGTCAAAACTAACAGAGTCTAATGATAAAGATAACAATAAAAAAGAAAAATTAATGTCTAGCTCTAAGATAAAATGATTGTTACTTGAGTGCTAGATTTGTGCCGACAACTAATTGCACCCGATCTCGGTCATTCAGTGCTAACATTACATTAACTATATTTCATTGCAAAATGATGGGCCTCATGTTTATGCCAATCATACTACGCATAAACGCGTATTTGAATTAAAAACCTTAAAAAAAAAATGGTGTAATAATATGATGAAACAAGTATGGTGATTACTTTGTAATTGTTTAATTAGTTTGTGTGGTGAGACTTGGTGCACCTCGCGTGCGGTGCCGTTCACTACCATATATGCGTCAGAGATGACTTCATCATCCATATTCCATCCATCACTTCCTGCTTTGCTTTAATTCCTTCATTCAAAGCCTCCCCAAATAGATTTCTTCGTCCCAACTCAAAATTCCTCTTCCTTTGTCACACTTCAACCAACATTCTCGGAGATTCCAAATAATTAGGAAACCTCCATCAGCCTAACCAGAACCCTATAAACTTTTTTTTTTAAAAGAAATATTTGCTCAATAGAATCTTTACAATTGAGATTCACTCTCATCAATCAGATGCTACGTTACGGGTTCGAATTTCGGAAGAACGGCCTATATAAAAAAGGTACATATTGCCCGAATAAAGCCGCCGCAAAGGGAAAAGGGATATCACATGTCATGTCTGGATGGGCTCCAGGTCATTAAAGATCTGAAGTTGCTATAGGTTGAACTAGTTGGCTCCCCATTGGTCAAATGGGATTTCAGTGTCATCTATATAGAGCTTCCTTTCCCACACATGAAGATTGAAGACGGTGCAAAGGAAAAGTCCAGGAAGGAAGCCTGGCCGGATGGCCTTTGAAGAGAGAGAGAGATAGAGAGGTTTCCTATTCCCGAGGGCTCGCTCAGATAAATGGGGTCCCCAAATTCCCCACCACCCGACCATTGAAAGCTGTGATTGTGCCGCACTCGTGCGGTTGATTGGAATTTGGACCCAATTTTTATTCCTCCTTACCCACACCACCCACCCACCCTCTCCCAGTCTCCCACTCTCTCCTCCCAAGTTCGGATCCCTTATTGCTTCCACCAAACCAAAAAAAGAAAAGAAAGTAAAACGACATTCTCTCTTTAGCGACCCAATAATAACTCACAAGTCTACCTTATAAATTATAATTAATCCAAATACGATAAAAAGTCTGACGTAGCAATAGTTTTCCTTTTTTCTTTTGTCTTTTCTACCGTCAAAATAGAACTTACAATGGATATGAGACGATCCGGCCCTTACAATAAGGCTAATGCTAATCTCTTTTTTTTTTTAATTTTCTAAATCTCTATGAAATTTCATTATGGGATGAGGTCTTTATATATTTTTTTTCCTACATATATATATATTTAAAGACTAATTTTTAGTATATATTCTTATTATTATTATATAAAAATTTATATTAGATAGTATTATTGTAGCAGAAAATTATGGTACGTCCACTGCTCTCACTCACCTTTTGTGCAAACCTAGTTGAAGGTGGTCATAGTTATCCTGCTAATAATGTGGTCCAATGGGGGGCCAGATGATATTATGGTACAGACACCAAAATTCCAACCAATGACGCACGCACGAACAACCCAAAGTTCCCCCACACAAACAAGAAGAAAAATAAAATGAGAAAGAGAAAGAGAAAGGAGTATTATTCTAAATTTTGGACCATACAACTTACATCATATATATAGTTTTCAAAGTATGCACTTTGGATTTTTTTTTTTTTTTTTTTTCTTTATCTAAATTCTAACGTTCGCATCTCTACATTGACAACTAGCGCTTTATAATATAGCCTCATCAGTTTATTGGCCATATATGGGCCGTGAGCAGTGAGTGATTGATTCGGCTCCCATTAAGGAATAAACATTGTAGTGGTCCGTAATTTCGTTAAATATTGTTAAAAAATTTTTAAATATTTGGACATTTTTTTAATTAAAAAAAAAATGTCAAAATTTAGATGTAAGTATTTTTGCAACCAACGTCGGAATATTAGTAATTTTTTTTTTTTTTTTTTTATGATAAAAAATATAGATATATATGAAAATTAGTAGAGATCAAGTTATGGAACGTGAACAAAAACACCAAAAAGAAAAGAAGAAAAGAAATCAAACCCTTGAGCTTTAAAACGTCGTGCTTCTTTTAACATTTGGGGATGTTGTATTACTTGTATGGGTAATAAAACCTGGAACTCTAACTCGGATTGACATATTCAAATAACAATTTATGATGGTCAACCGACAGACAAATGGCTCCAACCAACACTTCCTTTTGTTATTCAACGTCTGCATGGGCATGATATCGTTGCCTAATGCAAACACGGATTTCATTATTTATTTAAGGCCTAACGAACCCTAGATCAATCGCCCTTTACGAGGAGGAGGGACCCAGAGAATTAAGAAGATGGAAGCATGAACCTTTTTTGGTCTCAAAAGCTGCTGCATCACCGTCCTCCATTCCATCCACACATACATCCTACCTACATCCCCACTATCCACCTACCTCTCACTTCTCATAGCAAATATTCAACCTGATAACATTGATTATTATATAATTATAATAATAATAATAATAAATAAATAAATAAATAAATCCAAAAGCATGCTACTTGCTAGAGGGGGTAACCGAAAAGCCCAAGCTTTTGGGGGTGGTTTAATTGGATTCTACCTGATATCATTTAATTTGATAGTAGCACCAGTAGAAAATTGATTTTATAAAGCATAATATCTGACATTGCCATCAATTTTTGTCGTCTCTGCATAGCTACTATCTGCAATGGTGTCAATATTTCTCAAAAAGCAATCACGAAAAAATGAATCAAACTGGACCCGCATCATTCTGCCCAAATGAAGGAGGAGAGAGAAAGCACATGTTAGTTTACAATAAAAAAAATAAAAAATAAAAAATAAAAAAGTGGAAAAGAACTTGTTACATTAGCCACTGGTGCAGACAATGCACTCACCACAACGGTCAAATTGTTCTACAACAAAAGTATCACGGAGATCTTTTCTTTTCTTTCTTTTTTTTATCCTTTCCATCTAAAATGAGAATACAATAAAACAATGGAACCACGGATGAAGCCTAAAAAATATAATGTTACAACTCTCAGCAAATGAAAAACTGACTATTGTACATATTCATTGTAGCAAGTGTTCCTACTTACGCCCATACCCGGGTGGCGGTGGGTGTGGCCCCTTATTTGCCCTTCTATCTAATGCAGAATATTGGTTGCCTGGTTGTTGAGGGCGAACATACCCGCCGGGAATGCTCTGGTTTGCCACTGGAGCCCAATTACCCCGCTGCTGATGAGTAGAAGCTCCAGGTGGTCGGTAGTTTTGATAAGGGTTGTTGTAACCACCATGGTAAGATTGAGCCCGAACCACATTTGGAGGTTGTACCATCTGTCTGCTATCATACATGGGTCTGCCATTCTGATGAAGTCCTGCTGATGGATAGTTTACATTCCTGGAATACTCTCCTTTACCGTGGGTAACGGGTCTATTATTTCGGTCATAATTTTGAGGATAAGACCTATTGCTGGAATGGTGGGCTGCGGATGAAACATATGGTGGATTATACCCATCCTCCTGGTAAACTAGAGCAGTGGGGGAATTTGAAGATTGATGGTGACCTCGAGGAGGTTGAAATGTTCTTGGTTGCGGTACTCTATTATACACCTGATCATGACCTCTATCATTTTGGTAGGAAGCCAGCGGTGGGCGGTAGGGAGGCACAGGGTAAGATGGTGGTGGGGCATGCATTTGATTGCTGTACCCATTAGCATCTGCTGCCTTCACTTGTAAGCTATTAACAACAAGTCGATGAGCTGCGTCCCCAAGCTGTCGGCCAGAAATGGCTCCTGAGGAGTTATGCCTGAAAAGGAAAACGAAATCCACAACAGTCAAACATACCGAAGTACCAATGAAAGAAAATATTCTTTGATATATCCGACACTAGCGTATGTATGAGAAGGATAGAGAAAAAGGGAATGCCCATAAAGTTTGATCCAATTATGCATGCAATCAAATGGATATTTAATCATGGCATACCTTCCATTCTCCCATGGCTTCCTTCCATTCTCCCATGGCTTCCTTCCATTTTCCCATGGCTTCCTTCCAGAATCTTCATGCCACAAAACAGGTTCAGGTTGTAGATCCCCCAAATTCACAGTCTGCAAGTGTTAGAAGAGTTATTAGGGTTAGTAAGTCATTAGGGTTTGAGGGTAGTTTGGTCATTGTGATAAACCATCAGGTTGAAAAGCCACACCCACTTAACCATCAAAATATATTCGCTTTTATGTAACAGCTACATTAAATTCTAAAATTTGGAAGAATAAAAATAATAATTAATGAATGAGAGACGTGTTGAAGATGATGATAACAGGATTGTTTAATTAAAAGAAACCTTCCCTTGGAAAATGCAAGAAATAGAAGGCATAGAAAATTGCTTAAAAACTAATAGTAAAACCATATTTGAAATGATATGATCAAGGATTGATAAAACATGTGGATGCACCTCGATGGGGCAAGATACCAAACACCAAAATGATTCGAGTCTTCCAAGTGATTGTGAAAAGTACGTAAAAGCAAGAAAATTATCTCAAAGCATCATCATTAACTAATGCATTCAAACAATAACCATTTTAATTTCTACGCTAAAACTGGAACTAGAACCCAAATCTACATTAAAACATATAGAACATCGTCCCTCACGTCCATTCACAAAAGCTCCGCTAATTAACCCAAAGAAAGAACACCAAAATTAAAGACATTAACCCTGTTCAAAGCAATTTATTCATACACAAACAGATAACAAACTTAATACACAACGCAGAACCACAGCTAAGCATCGTTGGGGGTGGTCACACCAGACCCAGAGTTCCTTGGGGGTCCACCAAGAGGGCGCTGGGGTGGTGCGACAACCCCCGTGGTTCTGCCATGGTGTTGGGCCACTCCTTTGGGTGGTTGGCCACTAAATAATTTTTCTAATTTTTTTTTTTTTTAATTATTATTATTATTATTATTATTTTATTATAGATATCTTGGCTATTTAGAAATTTTGGTACAATTCTAATGTGAGCAAATGTGTTGTCACCAAACTAGGGAATATGAGTAGCTATTCCATTATACATTTTCTCATTCCTAGTAATAGCTATTCATTTTCCTAATGAAATAGTCATTCCGCATACCAAACGAGGCCCTAATATTGATCCTTAATGTAAACCTATTGTGATAGGAAAATTAGTTGTGATAGCTCCACATGTTCTCTCTCCATACAACAATACTGGATCACATACCAAAATTCAAGAAAGAGGAAAACAAAAAACCAGTTGAAAAGAACTATTAACTGACGAGCCATAAAACCTCACTAATAACCACATAATACCTTCTTTGGCAATGTAACCCCTGCAGGCGGTCGAGTGATGTGCTCATGCGCATCTGGGAGTCTGTATATAACACATCTGAACAGCAAGAAATAAAGACGAAAGGAAAAAAAATGAGAGGGGGAAGAACAGATTGGATGCATGGTTCATCAATTGAATAGCAGTCAGTGCTCAAATGCTTACGTGACTTGGTTGTCAATAATATCTTCCATCCCTGCTACAGGAGACCTGAAAATCGGTGGGCGAGGATCTCCAGCACATGGGGATAAATAACCATTCATTCCATCACTGCATTTAGCCCTTAAATAAAATCAGAAAATAGCCGAACCAGAACTTAAATTTATTGGTAGCATGGAGAAATTCACAAACTAAAAAAAAATCGTGCGCAGCAGACTGGTGAGAACCGGGCAGGGATACAATTAGACTTGCAACTAGACCACAGAACTTCAGTAAAAACATATGAAAAAAATCACCATATCCATACTAGGTAAATAAACTTCTCTTTTTTATCCTTCCTTTTTCTGGGGGTAAGGGGGGTTAAGTGAGGGCCTGGTTCCTAACTTCCTCCAAAGCAAAGGTTCACAAAGAAAATGAAAGGATGAAGACACAACACCTTGGTAAAAGAGAAGTCCACATGAAAAGTTCTATCGATAACAGCTACACAGGTTACATTATCGCCAAGTACAGAATAATCTTATGATCACTAAGTTGGTAAAAACATAAAGGCGCAAAACCATCATTTACGGTCAAATGCGAGAATCTTATTAGGATGGCTTGGAATTCGGCTGAACAACCTCAAAAGGGGGCACAGTAAGATTATTTTGTATTCAACAAGTACAAAATTAAGCTGGCAACCTAAGATTCCACAGAACAGAAAAAAGATATTGGCAACCAATCAGATAAAAATGCATTAATAAATGACAAACATTTTTAAGGAGGAAATTGGTTAACTTGTCAAAAATTTTAGAGGGGGAAAAATGAAACTCAAATGACCAAGAAACACAAGGCCCACCAAAGACGAACAGTAAAATTGGCATTATGATAATAATAAAAAAAATACAATTCAAGAAAAGATTGCTAAAAAAAATTCTTTGCCAGATATTTCTCCATTTTTCTTCTTAGAAGAGCATCTCTTCATTTTCTTACCAATTCTACAAAATTACAAATTCAGGAAACCTGAATGGGAGTGGCACCAAAATGTAGCACACAACAAATGACAGCAGTATTCTACAATCCAGGTCAAGTAAAAAATAGAGAGAGCCCTCACATAGAATAGAATGTACACATTCATTAATTCTTTGAACCTCAAAAAAAACAAAACAGCAATGTAATGGCCAGCATTTAAACATTGCAACAAACCTTTTTTCCGGCTCGATTCTCTCCTTGACCTCGACTCGTTCTTTGTCTGTTAACCGTTTACACTTTTCGTCAAGAATACTAATGCATACAGAGAGCGGATGACACAATTTCACAAAAAGCATGTCGAACATCACGCTATTTCGCCGTACCTCCTCCTCCTTTAGAAAAAAAAAATGCAGAACTCAATCTAAAATGAAAGTCATGTCTAAAAAGAAGAGGTAAAGAAATCGCAACTAGTAAAGTACAGAGTATCAAACTAACTTATGGCAAAACACCATACCATCAATGTATGTTCAATTTTCTTAACTTCTGAAAGAAGGCGGGCTTCATCAATAAAAGGCAACTTTGCAACACCCTTAAGAAAAGCAAGTAGAGGTGTCAAAGAAACAAATTGAGAAAACAGTCATGTCCTGTACATCATCATCATCATGCCTACAAATAAAGATTAAAGGAGAAACCCACCTGCCAAGCAAATCGTTTGCCATTCATATCCACTTCAAAATCTGACAAATAGTACAAAGGTTTTAAGTGGGAGAAATTATCACTGTAGTAAATTCAAACAGGGAAAAAAAGTTTCAGGCCCCCATTTGAGTCAAAAAGCATACCAGTCGGGTAAAAGTCAATAATCGGCGAATTTGGATCAGTCATCAATTTCCTGTAATGCTCAGGAAGCGCATGGGAACTGCAAATGGATTACATTTTGTTCTTAAGTGATGGGAAACTTATAAAATTGTGATAATAAAATAAAATAAAGAAAAGTGGCTACTGAACCTTGCAGCAGGGAATACTCCCAAAAGCTGATTGAACGGTTTGAAGGGAGTGCCAAGCTCAAAGCTTATGTTCAGTTGTCCAAGATCCTTGAGATCAGAAGCAAATGGTGCATAATGATAAGGATAAAACCTACAATAAAGATTCTCCAGAGTCAAAAAGTAAAAATTCAAATATGTGAAAGCATGTTGGATAGAGACAACAAATTAACTAGAACATCCACACCACACCACAAAAGAAGAAAGAAACCCAGAGCTGAGAAAAGATTTGACTTGAATACAAGTGAAATTTATGAAAAACAGTGTGACAGAATAAAACAAAAGTTTTTGTTTAATTTCAATCATATGATAAGGATGTCTTCATTTCATGCGTATTCAGGTGTTCCTTCGTAGTAATTGGTTTCAGTTCTTAATCAAATATACATTTCACTGAAACATCAAGTACGCAGTTTATATATGAACCTCAACCATATGACCAATATTATTTGATAGCTTCCCTTTATGAACCCATTCCCTTTTTTTAAAAAAAAAAGATATGAAGTCATCCACACTTCCCATCATTTACATAATGGATGGAATCAGAAAGAATGTGGTCAAAATAAGACATCAATTATATGATTTTTTTTTTTTTTTTTGCTGTGGAAAAAAATAGGAAGGGGTGATGGCACCCCCTACCCTGTAAAACCCCATTGACACTAGAGCTAGGTACCATCATGTTTTAACATGATTGTAGCAGGTTCAAACCCACATCAACTATATGATTTAAGATTTAATGTGGTCCCTATACGATGTTTTCCATTCTTTCCTTCCTACCATATATCAAGGTTTCAACCTACAAGGTTCACCAAATCCTTACATGGTGTAATCCAACCAACATAGATCACAAAAAGAGAAGGTAGGAGAGGCAAGATGGGGAAAAAGAGATCAGTAAGCCATTGAAACTTTCACATACCAACAACACCTCCTCAAATGAAAAGAAGTAATCATTACTCCACAACCCAGAACCCAAAAGAAAGAGGAAACAGAAAAGATCAAAAGAACAAGAAAAGGAGAAGGAAACAGAAAGAGCTAAAAAAAATGAAAGTTAATCACCAAATCACTGAACATTTTTTCAAGGGGACATTGGAACCACTAATTTTAAATTTTTACACAAGCAAGTGCATGCAGTAAAGATGGAGGAGGGAGGACTGCACCATAAGAAACTGAAAAATAAAAGGATTACAACCACCACAAACAAAACCTTAAAATTAAGTAGATGAAGAAGAAGTAGAAGAGAAAACAAACTCACCACTGCCAAGAACATACCCCTTCATAATAATACTCCATAACCCAACATAGACCTTCTGTGTACTTCAAGACCTACCCAATAGAAGTGCCAATATATAAGATAAACCTACAGTTATCTACCAAATACATGCCAATGTATAAGATAACACTTGAACTTACAACATCTCTTCGTATTGCGTCAAGCTCCTCTGGAGTTTTTGCAGAAAACTTTCCCTCATAATATCTTTCTTTCCACCCCGGTTCTCCCAATCTAACCTAATAAAACAACAAAAGAGATATAAATACTCCAGGTAAAAAATGCAATAGCAAAAGCTAAATGAACTGCTGTATGATGTCAAGCTTTTAAACGAATCTATATGCAAAGGTAAAGTTATCATCAAACCTTGTCTTCTTCCGGATTTTGAGAGTTATAAACATCAGATTTCTCACGAAGTACCTCCTTAAGCTTCGATTTTAATTCTTCTTTGTTTTCACTTTCCTGGAAACCAAAAGAGAAAAAGACACAATGAGCATCACTCTAATATCTTATACTGTCAAGAAAGACAACAGACAAATGATAATACAATAATAGATGCACTAATAACTCCTCGCCAGCAAGGCTCATACCGAAAGCCTATAGAAAATTAGTCCTAAAGAACGGCTGACAGAGTCAAAATTACATTAAAGCCTCTCCCAAAACATACATCTATTTCAAGGCTATTTTCAGCTTCAACAATAGCAGCTCCAATAGTAGCCACTGAAGACAAACGTGCAACTTTTTGGGGCCGAGGAGAAGCCCCTGACTGTTTGCTTTTTATTTCAACCCCCGACAACCGTGCTGAAGCTTGCTCATGTTGGTAATCTTTTCTAGCAAACGTTGACCTCTCTGAACTGTGACTAGATCCTGATTGTTGATAGGGTGTAGGCGAAGGACCAGAAGCAAGACGAGAACCATGATATCGAGCAACTGGAACCAGAGACTCAGGTTGAACTTGAGGCTCTACATCATCTCCTCTCCTGGCTTGTGCCTTATCACGCTTTATTCTTTCAGCCTGCCGCTGAAAAAGGAAAGCAAAATAAAAATCTTTATCATGACTTCGGTTTACAGGAATAAGAAACAGCAACAACAAAAACAGAACCACATAATATAGTACTGGATCCAATAATACTCTTAAAAATTCATTGCTTTAATAGCAAGCAGTTTGAACAATAACAGAGATCCAAGATACTGCTGATCTCACCATTAAGGCCAAAAAGAGAGTAATGAGGTTAAAGGTAACCATGTCAATCTAAGAACATAGGAGGTTAAAGGTAACCATGTCAATCTAAGAACAGTGCAAACCTGATGCAATCGAGCTCTTTTCTGGAATATCTTATCTTCAAAAGATCCAACAGCCTGAATAAAATGCTCCACCCTGCTCAGATTTGGCTGTGAAATAAAACAAGTCAAAAATAATATTCAACCCCTAAAGAAACTACAACTCTCAGATAAATAATTAAATACCTTGCTTGCATTGGTCAAATACCCTCCCAATGCCCTAAATTCCTTCTTGTATATTGCAATCAGCAAGTTAATAGCACCCTAGAAAAAGTAGCAGGATATTAAACATTTAGTTGTGTAAATCCAAGAGAAGTCAAAGAGAATCTTCAATTGCAGCTATCTTGCAAGTTGCAACATATATAATTTCTTGTACGTTGCAATAATGAAGATGACACACAAGGACTGAGACTATAAATGCCTAAAGACATCCAATTTATTCATTTCAACACATCTCTAACAAATTGTGTTAATAATGAACAATTCGACTAGTCCATCATAACAACGTATTTACACGACATTTACCAATATGCTATTAACATTTGCCATAAAAAAAAATACATTAAGTAAAGGTTGGAAGATTAGCAATCATATTGAAAATGCATTTCTCTTTTGACTAAGCTTACCATCCAACATTCTACATCATCATCATTTGGTCGCCTCTACTAAACACATTTCTACCCATATCAACAATGGAATGAATAACAAATTTCTGTCAAATCTTTATCTTCCATGTGCCTTTTCACCTCTAATTCCTAACATTAAATTATCAAAGCCAATATGTTGACCAACATTCGCATGATTACATGACTTTAATTCTTGTGATTAATTCTTTGTTTGTAACATAGGTATTAACGTATTTATAATAAATTGTCATGTATAACTGCTGGTGATAGACCAGAATAGAGAAAGTTCCTCTCATAGGTTCTTGTTGAATTTCATTATTATATTATAAATAAATTTTTTTTGTAAGTAAATATGTTATTATATTATAAACAACATAAATGGTATGTTTTTCAACAAACATTTTAACCACATAGGCATGACACTAAACAGTGGCATTTGCTACATTTTAATAGTAAAGTTTGTGCATGATATACTAAAACCTAGTCCCAATATAAACACAAGATGATTGCATTCCTTAATGACCGATGAATCTTTCCACACAAATTTCCCATATATTCACATACCACTAGTATTGATATCAGTATGGGCAATTAAACAATTAAAAATTTCCAAAACAAAAAACACAAATATCTGCTTCTTTTATGCCAAATACAACTTCACCACATGCCATTTAGTTTATACCCGAACATCATACCTTCTTCTTTTTTACTAAATGTCAACTTTTAAGCTTTTCTTCTTGAAAGAAGGCCCCTTTAACTTTAAAAAGTTATTTCTTTCATAAGTAAATGTAATTTATTAAAAAGCGCAAAAGGCACAACCCAAGTACACATAAAGTATACAAAAGAAACACTTAGCTAGAAGAAGAAAAAAAGCTCATGAAAAACATGAAAGCTAGAAACATTAAAGTCATAGGAAGTTGCCCACAAGAAGTTTAAAGTTTAAAGAAGATAAACTTTAAAAAGTTATGATTATGATATTTCAAAATATTGTTTATCCCTAATCCATCATGTTTCAAAAACTAATTTACTCCAAAAGAAAATGCTGGGTTAACAAACCTCACGAATCTCCAGAGTTGGCATATGTGGTAAGAAATCATTGCCAACAAAGAAACACATGAAGATAAAGTCATCCACAATGCGTTCCAAATCAATCTTGAATGGAGGGTTAGGAATTGTCATCTCATGCTCCAAATACTCTCTAAGCGTCCAAATATTGAGAAACTGCCAGGAAGGGAAAGATAGTGACACATTAGTCACAAGAACCAAAAACATGTCACGACCTATACACACAAACAAAAATTACTTTTACCACCAAGATCTTTCAAAGAATGAAATATAACCTGGTAGGGTTTTTTTGCCACAACATCGCCATCACCTTTCTCATCAAACTCTCCCGCCTTTCTTTTTGCCTTTCCTTCACAATTTGCTGCTAAATGACCCATCTGACCACACACGAAGCATTTGTCTTGTTGCCCAGGAGTAAATACAATCTGAAATGGACCATATAGATAGAGACTGATTATTTGTTAAACATGGAGATAAAACCCAGACCATATTGCAGGTATTGAAAAGTTAAAGACATATAGAACCCAATTTTTCTAACAAACGAGCATCTACATAACTATACAAACAACACAGAGATAAGAGGATCAAGTTGCCAAAAAACAAAATAAGATCCACGTTTTCCTTCATTTTCTTCATTCAAAAAATCTACCCTACATAACTTGAAAAAAAAAAAAAAAAACGTAAAAGTCACTGTGAATTCGTGCAAATAATGGAATACCCACCTCTCGAAGGATTGAAAAATGAATTTCATGGGTGGCCAAACCCAACATTATCAAATCGGCATCCTGTCATGTGGCACCAATTAATAAAGCAGCTAATGTTAGTCCAGAATAATTTGGGCACAGGTGTATCAATCAAATGCCAAAAAGAAAACTAAAAATAAAAATAAAAAAGAAAGAAAGAAAGCCAATTTTCCTACTTTAGATGCAGATATATGTTGAAGAAAGATATATACCAAACCATACAGGCAATGGCGTGTATTTGGGTCATAACCAGGAAGGTTTCTTTGAAGGCGGATATAAGACATAATCTTGTGTTCCCCTTCACCAGGAACATTGGCATCAGAAAGAATGACCTTGCCGCCACCAAAAAAAAAAAAAAAAGAAGTAAAAAAAATGAAGTTAGCACACTCCATCATTGCAGCACACACAAATGCGTACAAAATTCTAATCATGAAGAAATCAAAATATAATAAGAAGGTGACAACAGAGCTTGGCAAGTAAAATACCTTTGTTTTTTCCCAACCAGGGTCATTGTTCAATCTGAGATGAATATAGTACTGCAGTGCAACTGATAGAACAGCCATAAATTCAGTTCCAGGTGTAATAACATTTGAATCACAAACTTGTGTATCCTGTTTAGGAGGAAGCTTTCTGCCCTCTCTCTCAAACTCTACCCTTAGCCGTTCTTCTTCAGCTGCCTACAGAAGAAAGGCAACAGTATCAATAGTTGAAACACTTCGGCCTCTTATTTTTATTTTCTTGGTACTTTTTCCCCTTATTGGGAAAAGGAGTGTCAATGTACCATTGAACATAATACAGTAATGGAGCCCTTGCAACTGTCATCCCCCCAAATTGTTCTTTGGCAGATAAGCAGTTTAAATTTCCGGGATTAAAGAATCCCTGGTTGACGATTGATATAAGATTCTCCCTTTACCAAGAGAGTACATGAGAAGCATGCTAAAAGAAATGAAAAAGTTAATAGCAAAGATGGAGCAGGTTTGCAAAAATAATAAAAGCCTCACTCACTCTTCTCAGTTATTATACAAAATTCCATCACTTGATCCAAAAACAAATAAACTTAAAGGTGGCATACATAAAATGCAAATGCTCCATTACTATGACTAGGATATGCATTCTCTTAAGAGCTCTGGACAGTCCTTGATATCTGAATCAATAATGTCCTTGTCTATGAGTAGTTTCCATGCTCATGAGCTAGTAACGAGTGAGATTTGAAAATGTCTCATATGAGTCCAATATCTATTATATTTACTATGAGTGAGATTTGAAAATGCCAAACAGTATAGTTAAAAATCCCTTCACGTGCACACACATGGAGGACGCGCCTACAATACACAAAAGCACATACCGCATCTGCTGCATCTTTAGCTGCTCTAAAACGCCTAGACCGCTGTTGATTCATTTTAGCCCTTGGGGCAACTCCATCTATCAGCCGTCTCCAGATAATTAGAATTCACATATGACATATCATCAGCTTGTATTTTGAAGTGACAAAGATTAAATTTAACCCCAATACTCACCGATAGCCATGTATAGCAGCTTTCGAGGCCGTACCATCACAAAAAGCCTATCAATGTAGTCAAACATACACTGAAATACCTCCGCATAAGTTGTTGGAGAAGGCTGCATAAGACAAAATAACACAGAAAAGGCATAATTGATTAAAAATATTTTGAAAGAAAACAATGATATGAGAACACAGTATACAACTACATAGAGCACATGCATGTTAAGATTTTAAACCAGAGGTTTATTGAACCCATAATCACATAACAGAGAGAGTTAATGTTGTTTGGTACAAACAAACTCTCAAAAGATTGATGTAGATACCCTATCTCAAGAGAGAAAATAACCAGACTGGAGGGCATCTCTAGCACAGAAGAACCTCAAGTTTCTCCAAAATGCCTTTACACAGATACCTCACTTCATTTGATAGAATGTAAAAATACATTCAATTTGCTTTAGATTACTCAACAGAAAGAAAAGAAAAAAATATCATACTTCTGCACGGATGCCCCTAGAGCAAGCCCAAACAAATATTTCCAAATTATATTTGGAATCTATCAAATTGTAGAACAATATCTACTCAACGCATTAGTAGAGGCAATTAAAAATAAGAGATCATCGTCAAATATAAATAATCTTATGATCCCTTCATTATTTGCACCATAAACATGTAGCCAACTATTTTTTCACTTATGTAAAAAATAAAAATGCTACAAGACCAAAAATTAAAAAAATAATAATAATAAAAAAAATAAAAAATAAAAAAATCACTACATCGATCTCAAAAAATAACAAAATTACCAATCCATAACATTGATTGATGATTGTGAAACTATAACAAAGATCTGAGCTCAAACCCTATGCAAATAGTCAACATTGAGCTGGCGTGCTAGTTGCTACACATATAACAGATTTCATTAACCAATTCAAATCATAGAAACAATACCCCCGTCACATTAAATTTAACCTTCTCCCGCAAAAAAAAAAAAAATACAGAAAATCAATTAAAATTTCATAATTACGTTGTAGAGCATCAGAACTCGGAAACAGAATAACTGAAATTGTGTATCGTAACGTACCCTATCTTCGGGGTGAAAGCAAGGGTGAATAATCCCGTTCATGTCGAGGTAGAGATTGTCGAATTCCATATTGTTAGGGTTTGGCTTACTGGTATCGACCGGAATTTTAACGCCGTCGATCACAACCGGTTCTTCTTCGATCACATCCATCACCACCAACGGGTACTTCTCCGCCAACCATCTGTAGAAAGCCGGAACTCCCATTGCAAAAACACTAGGAGCTCGCCGCCTCGGAGATCTCCCGCAGCCCGAACAGGCTAATGAGACAGAGCGAGAAAGTGAATGAAAATCGTAACCCTAACCCTACCCGAGAGTTTCACAGAGAGAAAGAAACAATCTTATCAAAGGCCCAGCAAGAGATGTCACTGCGTAGCTCGGCTTCAAGATTCTCGTCCGACTAGTTTAGATCAGATGGCGCGCCCGCCTCCTGAATTTTCGAATTTAGAGAGATACTGAGAAAGATCAAGAATTCTCACTTTTTCTTATATTTAGGGATCCAAATTAAGGCGCTCATCCTATGGCTGAAACAACATCACCGTCTCGCAGGTTAGAGAAAAAAATATCCGACGAATTAGGGCACGAAACTAAGTAAAGGGACAGTTGTGCCCCTGCCTCGTTGCGTGATATGGGCTATAAAGGAGGCGAGTCTTGGGAAAAATATGAGGGTGTTTATGTCTTTCAGCAAGGATAGTAGGTCGGTTTGATTTGATTTGTTTCTGAAGCGGTGGATATTTATCTGGGTTTGTTTGGTAAATTAGTTGGTTTCCTTATTACTATTTATCACACCATTTTTTTCAAAAAAAAATTAACATCAAAATATTCTAAATTTTTCACTTTTTTTTCACTAATACTCGATGGATACTCATCTCTCCAAACTCTATTCTAACCATACGCCAACATCAAATTTTTCACTAAATTTTCACTATTCTCAAGTACAGTTTCACTAAAATTTTCAATTTTTATATCACATCAACATCAAAATAATTTAATTTTTTCCGCTTTTTATATCATATCATTCACTTTTTATTATTATTTAAATAACAACAATTACTACAAAACAAAACTTTTTCATTTTTTCATACCACTTTTTCACTTTTTTTATACTAAGCATTCTTACTTTTTTTCACATCAATCTACATCAACTACAATGCTTAGGCCAACCCATTTACCAAACACCACCCTAAAGATTGAGCTACGGAAAAGTGCAGAGGAGCTGTGTGATGGTATCTTGTTATGGACCAATCCGCCACCGTGGGTCTTTAGGGGGAGACTATTGTGGGTCCTACCTAACGAATTTGGGTCGTGTTTGTGATTTACAAATAGTGATTTTAAAACATTATTTTTATAGATGCAGTTAAGTGTTTGACAAAATTAGAGTTTAATTGTTAAAATTGTAATTTAATTTTTTAAAATTGTGCATTTTTTAAAACACAATTTGTTTACTATGCAATTTCAAATAATTTTTTTTCCTGTAATTTAATTTAAAATAATATTTTTTTTGTCTAAAAAATTGGGAAAAATTACAGTTTACCCCCTTAAAGTTGATAGCGTTTTTCAATTCGAACACCAAAGTTTCAATTTTTGCAATCCACCCCCAAAGTTTCAAATTTTTGCAATTTGACCAATTGTATCCAAAACTTCCCATATTGCCCCTATTTTTTTTTTTATATAAAAAAATTAAAAAAATTCGGGGTGGCTCTTTGGCCATCTGGCCATTTTTGCAGACCCAAATTTATTTATTTTTTCATAAAAAATAAAAATAAAAAAATAAAAATTATGGGCAATATGAAAATTTTGGGATAATATTAGTCAAATTGAAAAAAATTGAAACTTTGTGGGGGTGGAATGCAAAAATTGAAACTTTGATGTTCGAATTGAAAAACGCTGTCAACTTTAGGGGGGTAAACTGTAATTTTTTCATAAAATTGAACGTTAAAGTCCTTCTGTCTTATTGTTGCGTGACTCATTTAACTTCTTCAATACTGTTTATCTACAATACTACGTGCTTCCAACAATTTTTTTTGTTTTTAATTATTTTTTAATATGCTTGGTAAGGTTTATTATCGATCGATAGGGTAGGCAAATTAACCATTTACTGCCTATCAACCGTTACTAAATCGTCACCGATTGACAACCAAATTCATGCAGATGAAATAAAAATATTGTTTCGACATCCATTCGGTTTGGTAGGCGGTATACTTTTTTTTTATCGGTTAACTGACAATTAACCGACTTAGTCAATTTTTTAAGTGAATTTTTAATTTTATCTGATAACTTTTCTTATTGTGTTTATACAGCTGATTTGTGGTTATCATTTTGATACATGTTCCATGAATTTACTTTTTTCTTTCCATTTACTTAATCGACTTTTATGAATCAGTAGGTGAAAATGCCATTACCGACCAAAACCGATACTCACATCTAATTATCGAATAATTACTTATTTTTTCAGAAAGTATTGTGAGTGGTATATGTATATACTTAATACACAAATATGGTACTTTTGTCCATATTCAATACCTTTAAGAATTTGACACTTGTCCTATATATATATATATATATATATATATAAAAGCAATATAAACATTAAAATAAACAAAACAAGACAAAAAGAAGCTTAGGGTTGGCTCAATGGAAAGCCATAAATGGTTCAATCATTCCAAATAACCAAATAAAGGTAGCCAAAAACTACTCTCAAGGTCATTTAGGGGTGGTCAGAAGCTTCGGGTTGGCTCAATGGCCAGCCATAAATGGTTCAGTCATTTCAAATAACCAAATAAAGGTAGCCAAAAACTACCCTCAAGGTTATTTAGGGGTGGACTGACCACCCCAAGACCTTGTAAGTGGTTTGATCACCCCATACAAATCACAGGAGGCGGTTGAAACCACTCCATTTTGACATTTGGAGGTTAAGGATGGTTCAGCCTTCCGAACTTCTTTTTTAATGTTTTGTTTTCTCTTTAATGTTTTTTTTATTTTTTATAATTTTTAAATAATATTAATAAAATAAATATAAGAAACATGTCAATTACTAATCAGGGGTTCGCCCCCTTGCCAAACAAGACCACCCCATTTGTGGCCCCTAGGCAGTCATGAGAGGTGGCTCGAGCTACACCAATTTTTTTTTTTTTCTTTTTTCTTTATATATATATATATATATATATATATAAAAGTTCTTCAATTTTTTTAAATAATATTAATAAGACATATGAGATACATATCTGTTGGTTAGTTTGACATATCATGCCATTAAAATATTGATTTTTTTTTTTTTTTTAACATGTCCGCACAAGAGAGGAGAAGATGATTCGAACTAGTGACCTCCACTTTATTAAGTGTGGTCCCAACCGATTGAACTACCTCTTGGAGACTAAAATATTGAATTGGACATGAACAGAATACCATTTCCCTTTTTAAGCTCGAGACAGGAATCATTTATGACACTGTTTTAATCGGAACCCACCAACTGATATCAAACAACCTTCCCACTAGTATCAAAAGGTGAAATGTCTAAACCATCAGCAATGAAGCACAGATTACAAGAATGAATCTGGTGTCATTATTCTGCCATAGGAGAAAGATGGCCCGGTGAGGTTTACATTTCAACTCAACTATGAAGATAACTCCACAATATAAGGAATGGTTATTTTCTCATAAACCATGGAAATGGATATTCAGAGTGTTATAGTATATCTATACCTTAACACCAAACAGTAGACTTTTGTCCTCCTCACATAAATGGTTCCGATGGATGAACTTCATTTCAACACTTAAATGACATCCAAACTAGAATTGAAAGTCGCAAAAACATTATAGACAAATGCCACAAACAAAATCGTAATCAGATTCCAGATCATTCATCACTGTACACAGTAAAAACAAAATCAATGTCTACTTCGTCTAAAATTAACCCTAATTTTCTTTAGGGGCATCAACATGGAGCGCACTAAGAGAATCACAATGCAGCTACTTGCAATTATAAATACAACATGGAGTGCCTTAAGGAATCACCCTAATCACGATGCAACTTGTAATTCTTCTATGTGAAGGCAATTTCCTTTACACTGTAAGTTTAAATGAGTATTAAAATTTTGGATGAAATGGAGAGTGGTGTCAAAAATTTTGGGGGAAATAATTTGGGGAGTAAATGATGAGATTTTTTTTAATTGAGGAATACTTTGAACAAAGTAAAAACATAATGATCAAATCGCTATGGATCTTCTGAAACTAGTTCTTTTTATATGCAAAATCCGGGCGATAAAAGTCCTTTAATTTATCTCCAATCTCCAACCCTCTTTCGTTCATCTCCTCCAAGACCAACTTTGCCTCGCCAAACCTCTTTAACTGTATGAGCTTGCTAGCCAAACACCCGAAGTTGTTAGTGTCCAACCACTTGTCTCTTCCAGCTAAAATCCTCACAAACTCAACGGCCTGCGCATAATAGCCCAGCCTCAGCAGTGCTTTTACAACGTGCATGTGTGTGGACAATGGCACCGGGACCCCGTCATCAACCATACTCCTCCACACCACCAGTGCAGCCTCCACCTTCCCCGCACTACATGCGCCCAGCACCAGCGCGTTGTATGTACGCGTGTCTGCTTTCGCTCCCTCCTCTACCATCTTGGTCAACACCTCAGTTGCGGAAGCCAAATCTCCAATGAAACAGTAAGCCGACAAAAAGTAATTGTGAGCCTGCAAATCTGGTGTTATCTGATATTGCCTCATCAGCTTCATGACGCCCTGCGCACGATTCATTTCCTTCTTCCTCGTGAGCGCGTTCAGTATGGGATGAAAGCTACACGCATTCAAACCGATCCCCTTGCGCGCCATCTCGTGCACCACGCGCACAGACTCATCGATTCGACCCAACTTGCTCAGACGCGATACCAATGAATCGTACGCGCTCTTCTGTGGCAACCCTTTGTCGACGAGAGCTAGGGTTTGAGAAAGGTCGTGGAGTACGGACAAGGAGGTCTCCGTGTTGGTGATGAAGTTGAACGTCTTGGAGGTGTTGAAGCAACCGTCCCTCACGCGCTTGTTGAGGAGGTGGCGGACCATTTCGAAATCTCTAGACCGGCCTGCAGCATGGACCAGGTCGTCGTAGTAGGCAGAAGTGGGCACATCAGGAAATGGGTTAGGGTCAGGGTTTAGGGTCGTGAAGAAACGGTTGATCACAGTGGGGATAGAAGGGGACTTATAAGGTTTATGTGGGAGCTTTCGGAGAAGCGACATTTCTTTCTTAGGGTGTTACAACCGATATGGGGATTGAGAGCAAAGGGGTTTTCAAAGGATGAGATTTTAATGGTCGCATGTTTTTCAAAAAGTTACTTCCTCAATTGAATGTGCTACCGAACATGAATGATAATCATTCACCCCGATATGGTGTAAAGCACTATTTATTTTATTATTCCCAAAATCGCCCATTCTTGCATATAAAGTTACAACGCTGCATATGTACAAATAAAATAAAAAATTTAGTAACAAAGTAAATCAAACATATAGCAAAAATCAAATTGCAAACCGGAGACATATATAATTTTAGAAGAAATTAGATCCCCAATAACGCTGCAAGTACAGGTTGAGTTATGGATGAAGCTTAACTAGTGAAAAATTAATGAATGAAAACGAGAAAAAAAAAAAAAAACAAAACAAAACAAAAGCTTTAAAAACGTCGTCACCAAAATTTTCTTAGAAATTGTAAAGATACAGTAGTCAATTAAATTTACAGAGCTGAGAAAACCTGCGAAATGAATAAATTACGGAGCGGCTTCGTTTAACATTTTGAATATATAAATGGGGTGTTGTGAGAAAATATGTTGCAACATATGGACTTACTACAACCCATTCATATTTTCAAAATGTAGAAATTAATTACTGCTAAGAGATATATAACTACGTACCTGAAACACCCACGCTCATCGTAGTTGAACTTCCGGACAGAGAATAGGATGAAGAGGAACGATAGAAACTACTATTTTGGTGTGAGGTTCCGGGAGGAGGGCGTTATGTGATTTATAGAGATTTAGGGTTTTGGGGATTTGCATCGGACGGCTACGATATGTGCCGGCTGTTGAACGGATTTACAAATAAATTGACTAAATGGCCCTCAAGGCTTTTGAAAAATGACTGGTATGTTAGTGCATACCTGACGGCTGGGAGCCTGGGAGATTGTTGATTGGGCTCGGCCAATGAAGCGTGGTCAAAGGGCAGGGGAGTGAGTCACGTGTTTTGTGTAGTTGTCAGTGTGCCAGTTGCATACTTGCATGAGCGGGTCACGTGTTTCGTGTGAATGGTCATGGAATTTTAATGGGAGTGGTACAAAATATGCAAAAATAAGTTTATGAAATGCGAAATAATTACAAGATAAAACGAAAAAGTTGTAGTGTAGGGGGAGAGAGTTGTAAATTTTATTGGCGATTAATGTATTTTCAATATCTTTAATAATTAATTTTATACTTGAATGCCTCATTTAGTTTGCGAAATGTATAGTTCATTAAAAAAAATAATAATTATTACTGGGAATAAAAGAATGTGGAATAGAATAATTATTCATATTTATTAGGTAGATAACAACACACATGTAAAAATTAAAATTAAATCAAAATTATGAAAAACCTCATCTTTTTCAAACTCGTATTAATTTTTTTTTTTTTTTTTTTTTTTTTTTAAAAAAAGGGTGGCCGACCTCCCCCCACAGAAGCGGCCACCATGATAATAATAGCTTGCCCAACCCTTATGTAATGTGGGTGGCCGACCACCCCAATGGGTGGTCAAGCCACCCACTTTATTTTTTTATATTTTTTATTTTGTTTTAATTTTTTTAATATATATATATATATATTTATTGAAAAATGTATTACATTTCTTAAGGATTAGCTAAGCCAATAAAAAAATGTGTGTATGAGATTAGTAGTCTCATGGGAATAAACTATTCGCAGGAATAGTGTGTAACCAAATAAAATAATAGTTATACCGTAGGATCAGTTATTTCTTTATAGGGGTCTATTCCGCGAACCAAACGAGGCTAAAACATTTAATGACAAGTGCATTCCACTTTCCACATTAAAATAAAATTGCAATCTTAAAATAAATATATCTATATATATATATATATAGAATAGCTTGTTTACCCGAAATCATGAGCAAGGCAGAAAAATAAAAGTAAAATAACCAGAATTACTCTGTATTAGCACCATAGTTCATGTTAATGGGCCCTCTACTGGATATGTGGATTGCAGCCAATACCCAGCAATTTGTGAGGTCTTTGATGGGCCGAGTAAATGCTCAGGTAGGAGCACATGGGCTCTATGGAGAGCCTGTCAATCTGATTATTCTCTATTGAGGGCTTATGTGTGCTATCAGGCTGTCCAAATATAGTTCTTCAACTTGTTTAAAATTTCGATAGACAAATATATAAATACAATTAAGAGGGAAAAAAATATAATTTTTTGAGAGGACACCAAGATTTTTATATTCTACATTATTTTATTTTGAACGAAGGTTATTATTTTTTCTAATGAAATTGTCATTTCGTGTACCAAACATACTTTAAGAATGGGCTTTTGTCCTCCCCACAAAAATGACTTTAAGTCTCCTATAGATGAATGAATTTCAACACTACAATATCACAAAAACATTTCCAAATATTTTAATAGTACAAAAATCCAAAATAGATCATATCTTGGGTGAGAACTTGTCAATCCATTGTTGAATCTTAAAAGAGAAAAACAAAAAGCAATGATGAATTAGCAAATAGCACAACAGCATAATAAAGCAGTAGTGCGATATATACCATTACTTTGTTTTGCACTTCTATTATTCACTACAATTCAACCATTTCACCATTCATCCATATATTGTTCTTTCATCATATCTTAACATCATAAACCAAAATCATAGACAAATACCACAAACAGAATCTACTACAAACCAAATTATAGCCAAATACAACAAAAAAGAAAGGAAAAAGTCCACGTACCCCTCAAAACTACTACCCAATTGATAATGTCACTCTCAAACTTTCAATTGTGACAATGTTTCTTCCCAAACTATAAAAAATTGTCAATATTTCCTCAAATGACGAAATTACCCTTAATAAAATAAATACAAAAATATGAAAACTTCTAAAAAAAAAAAAACTAAAACTTAAAAAAAAAAATTTATAGGAGTATTTGTCTTATTGAAAAATTTATAGGGGTATTTTTGTCTTATTGTTAGTATTGAGGGAACATTGACAATGTTTTGATAATTTGGAGGGGACATTGTCACAATTAAAAATTTTGGAGAACATTATCAATTATGTGGTAATTTGATGAGAGTACGTGGACTTCACCCAAAAAGAAAAAGAAAAGTAGATTAATTAATTACATCTATTTCTTATACAAATCATAAGTTAACAAGAGGAACATACGCAAAGAGCATTAAGGAAATTAACAAATCAAAAGTGTTTTTTCCATTACTTAGTGCTGTACATACCCCCACACTCTCTCATATTATAAAATACCCCACATTGTCCGCGGCAGCCAATCATGAGGCGGCGAGATGGTTTGAAGCTTTTTGGTTTAGGCCCTCGGACCTTGGAAGTTGGAAGCCAGTGTGTGAATCTTTATGGTAGAAGCGGCTACATTCTCTTTCGGGTTCATTATTACCTTCAAGTGGAGGGGAGGACAGAAGAATCAAAGAAGAATGATATTTGATTGCAAAAGATGACTACAACCAACAATGGTGGAGCCTTGACCAATGGCCAACGTAAACTGGCTTATCATTTCAACCTCCCGGACCCAGAGATACATGCAATCAAATTGTTTCGAGCTAGTGGGTCTTCAACAATAATGCTGCTCTAGTCTCTAGATGGTCAACCTACGCGGACTTCATACATGACGTCTCTACGTATTCAATATGAGTAGTGATCATCAGTTTATTTTATGGGCGAGGCTTACATGCGGTACTTTAGAAGTACCGCAATCTGTGGTACTTTGGGTTGGAAGGTTGAGATCTTCTAAGGGGATTTTAACCCCAAAACGGCACTAGGAAACGTTTTTTTTAAAAAAAATTTGACAGCAGGAAGGGATGCCCGTTAACTCTCCCATCCAAACGTCAACTCTATTCTCTCTTCTCCAAAACTTCTCCCTCTCTGTTCTCTTTTTCAACTATGTTTTGTCTTCCCCTCTGGTGCACTATGGGTAGAATCTTTTCCTTTCACATCTCCACCTCTTTCTCTCTCCCTCCACAACCCCAAAGTTGCCGTCCAAATCTCCTCCCTCCTCTGCCACCCCAACTCCAACGCCGACGACACTTCAGAACCCACACCCTCCACATCTCTATTGTCTAAGTCCCTCTCCAAAACCCAATCAGCCGTTCAATCACTCTCCTCCATCCTCTCGGCCTCAACCCCACCTCCTTCTCTCTCCTACGCTTTCTCTCTCCTCCACATCTCCGAAGAAACCATTGTTGTTGCTTGGATATTTTGTAATCGACTCCCTTTCTAAGTCTTATTAGGTATGAGATTTTTTTTCTCCAGCATATTCTATTGTCATGGGGATTTAGTACTTCCAACAGAAATCTGAGGCTTCTCCTTGGATCGCTTTTCAAGTAGATCTGTGAAGGAGTTTGTGGAAGAATGTAAGAATGCTACAAGAGTCACTAGTCAGCATCAAGATTTATTAAAGATCAGGCGTGAACTGAACTGGGTAGCTGGCACACCAATCTTATGATAGCCAGTGATGGGAGTTGGTCAAATTTTGCACATGATTCTATGTTTTGTAATGGCCTCAGTTTACCAATGAAAACTGCACATCGTGATAGTGTTTAAGTTTCTATAATTCTGTTCTGGCCAAACCGGTGCCTGTGCCGATTCCGGTGCCGTCATCAGCGGGGCTGGTGGTGGTTGTCGTCGGATATTCCCAAAGGAAAATAGGAAAAGCTAGAAAGGAAACTAATTTTTGTCCTTTTTTTTTTTCAATGGCTTTTACATGAGATCTGAGATCAACATCGTTTCGGGGCTGCCGGCATCGACAAGCACAGAGAGTCTGGAGATTTTGTTGATTTTGAATTTTTCTACCCATAGCGCACCAAAGGGTAAGAGAGAACAAAGTTGAAAAGGATAACACAGAGAAGTTTTGGAGAAGAAAGAGAGAGAGAGAGGATGTTTGGATGGGAGAGTTAACGGCATCCCTTCCTGCTGTCAATAGTTTTTAAAAAAAGTCCTTCTAATTGCTATTTTGAGGTTAAAATCCTCTTGGAAGATCTCAGCCTTCCAACTCAACATACTGCAGATTGCAGTACTTCTAAAGTACCGCATGTAAGCCTCGCCTTTATTTTATAATATAATTTTTTTAATATTATTGTTCATAAATTTTTTTAATAATATTTTATATTATAATGGCGTCTCTATTATCACTACTCATTCAATATAATTTATTGCACATTCTTGACAAGGTGACAAATTGTTGCCAACTCAGTATTGCCTCGATCGGTGACATTACTTTTCTCTTAATTGGGTTGAAAATAAAATTGTCTAGTTTTTTAACATGTAAAAAATGAATACTTGCTTTTAAGAAATAATGTACTTTTTTAGTATCATTTTGGATGGTCTGAATACCAATGGGTCCTAGGCTTTTATTCAAATTTTATCATTCAAGGGTAAATTGAAGGACTATTAGAGGCCTTGGATATCCGCATGCCCTAAATGGGCCCATCCACCATAAAAGCTTGGTTGACCGTTAGAAATATCAAGAATCGTGATTCGCCGAGAGTCCGACCATTCACATCCTAGCTAGCTATTAGGATTCTAGTGCACCATCGTCCTAATATAACGCTCAGCAATCGATTGTCCCTTCGCTTAACGGTCAATTCTCCCTCTGCCGGTTCAACTATCCGAATGTCCACCCCATGCAACCCTTCCCAACATACTTAGAGAGAAAATCTCCAAGTCAATAACAACTTATTAATGGGAGTTCATAAAATTCTAAGGATAAGGAAAGAGGCGCCACCCTATATAAATAAGATAAAATTATGATCCTAGCAAAACTCTACCTAAATTTTCCCTCGACCTACTTTTACTAACTCGAGCGTTAGAGTAGCTTCATCGAATTCCATGAGTAAACCCTTTTAAGTTAACCATTCTCCTTTCTTAAAAGGCGGCTTGAGGTAACTACAGGTATCTCCTTACCCAATATTGGAATGATATGAGGGCCTGGGCTGTTTGTAGTTTGAATGAGAGGCATGAGAAAGGGCAAAGCCTGGGCTGCCTGCTTTCAACAACCAAGGCCTTGACGGCTTGACCTCACAAAAACACTGGTCCCCAACGTGCTAATTTAGACTTGTAGCCAACTTCTATCCACTCACTGAAAAAAGGCTGGCGGAGCACAAACAAACGTGTGGATTTTTGCTGCTCTTTCTTTCTTTCTTTTTCCCCCACAAGATGATGTTCGCTAAATTTAGCGTCGTAGGTACAATTCCCCATATTACTCGGATCTCTCTATCACTTCCAAGCACCTGTTCTCTAAACCAAACCCCCAAAACACTCCCACAAAAATGTCTCTAACCATTAAATTACACATCACCAACAACCTCAACCTCAAGCTCGGAACAATCAAGAAAAGTGCCTACACAAGCTACGGCACCAAGATCCGGCACAAACCCATATACCATTCCAACCCATTAATCTCCACCGTGTACAAACCCACAATGCATGTTGATGGTTCTTCTTCGTCTTCCTTTTCGATCAAGAGCTCTCTGATCGACCCGGATGGTGGGGCCCTGGTGGATCTTGTGGTGCCGGAGAGCGAGCGGGCAAAGAAGAAGTCGGAGGCGGAGGCAATGCCCAAGGTGAGGCTCACCAAGGTTGACATCGAGTGGGTGCATGTGATCAGCGAGGGGTGGGCGAGCCCGTTGAGAGGGTTCATGAGAGAGAGCGAGTATTTGCAGAGCTTGCATTTCAATTGCTTGAGAATGAAAGATGGGTCCGTGGCGAACATGTCGCTTCCCATTGTTCTGGCTATTGACGACGAGACCAAGGAGAGAATTGGGTCGTCTCCCAATGTGGGGTTGGTTGGACCCGATGGAGATTTGGTCGGTATTCTTCGAAGGTTAGTCGTTTTCAGTACGAGAATGTTGTATATTCAAATAATTTATGCTCTTTAATTCCGGTTTTGACGGAATAGTTTTTGTTATTTGTTAAATATGGGAACCAGCGAGAGCTTGTTTATGACGTTACATATTTGTTTGGTTTGGTATTTCAAGAGAAGATTGTTAGGTACTGCAATAGAAAATAAAGAGAATTTTGACAATGTAAGTCAAAAGGGAATCTTTTCTGATTGTAAAATTGGAATAGTTTGTTTTGTTCCTAATGTTTTTTTTTAGGATGCATTTGAGTTGGCTTCGCACACTGGATTTACAAATATATTTAAATCTCGAATGGATGAGTGTGTGGAGACAATACCCAATATTTATGTGATGCTGTTGAGTTTTTCTTGTTCCTAAATGAACATTTCTTCTTTAATAATTGTGTGCGTGATCTAGTCATGAGCATGAAAATGCTGATAGCCTGTTGTGTTCTATGGAAGCCAACTCATATCGGGCCCAGGCATGACATTTACTGAGTTTGGTTGGGGTTTCCAGGAAAAAAGAAAGAATTAAACTTGTTCTCCTTTCCCCTTCTCTCTATCCCATGTGTCTTTCTCATCTGAATATGGACCACATGGGTTTGAGCAGCCAAATCTTGGGTTTTGGCCGGAACTTCTGAAGTTTGGGAAGTAAACCATTTTCTTTATTTCAATTATGGTTTCTCTGTATTTGTATTATAGTATTATTGTACTAGTCTATAATATATAACTAGAACTACAAACGTGTACCTAGCTCAGTTTATTGACCTTTCTAATACTTAATTCTTTTGCAGTATCGAGATATACAAGCATCACAAAGAAGAAAGAATAGCTAGAACTTGGGGTACTACTGCTCCAGGATTGCCATATGTCGAGGAGGTTATTAGTCCCGCTGGAAATTGGTTGGTTGGTGGAGATTTGGAAGTTTTAGATCCTATCAAATATAACGACGGGCTTGATCACTACAGGCTCTCACCCAAACAACTCCGGAAGGAATTTGATAAGCGTCAGGCTGATGCAGTTTTTGCTTTTCAATTGAGGAACCCTGTGCATAATGGGCATGCTTTGTTGATGAATGATACACGGACTAGACTTTTGGAAATGGGCTACAGGAATCCAATTTTATTGCTGCATCCTTTGGGTGGTTTCACAAAGGCAGATGATGTGCCCTTGGATGTTCGGATGGAGCAACATAGCAAGGTTATTTCCATGGCTCTTTGTATATAACATTGAAATATAACAAGTTTGGCTGCTGCAAATTTCTCCCTTTTCAGAATTGCATCATCATTTTGGTGACGAAGTGATTTTGGCATATCCAACTTGTGTATCCATGTACTCCATAATCTAAATTTAATCAATTTATTTGTAAGTGTCCAAAATCTTAGTTTTGCGCTTGTTTTTTGTTTCTGCTCAGGTCCTAGAGGATGGGGTTCTTGACCCTGAGACTACCATTGTAGCCATATTCCCGTCACCTATGCATTATGCTGGTCCAACTGAAGTACAGTGGCATGCTAAAGCACGGATAAATGCAGGTGCTAATTTTTACATTGTTGGCCGTGATCCTGCAGGTATGGGTCACCCAACTGAGAAGAGGGATTTATATGACCCTGATCATGGGAAAAAGGTGTTAAGCATGGCTCCTGGCCTGGAGAAGCTAAATATTTTGCCATTCAAGGTAGGTAACATCATGCTTTGTTTTAAGCCAGACTGTTGAAGCTCCATTGCTTATTTCTGTCTCATTGCCCCTTATTTGCAATCCTATGGCTTTGTGGCATCAAACTCTGCTAGATATTCGGGTTGATCGCAATATAAAGTTATTTTTGCTGGTCTTAAATTAAATTTTCTCCCTTGGCAGTTACTCATTAGTTATCAAAGTCCAAGAATTTGTGCATGAGTTCCTTGAATGATGAGAAAGATTGTCGTATACTGCTAATAATCTATAGTATGCCGTTTTTTCTTATTATATCTCTTCAAACTACTGAAGTTGGGAACTTATGGAAATGGTCCATATTTGTGTATACCACAAAATTTTTTGAAGTTGTGGAGCTTCCTATTAGCAAAGCTCAAACTTGGTTCCTAAAGATGGCTTTTGCATGGCTTTCAACCTCCACCACTTTCATGCCTTCTTTCGGTATTCTCTTTAATTAGATGTTTTATCTATCAAAAGATGCTTGAAAGATACAAGTGCAGTTCATGTCAGGCAAAAGGGAATTTGAAGTGCTTCTAAGGCCCACGCTTTATAATTTATTCCATCGCAATACAATGCGTGCAGATTACTTCCTGATCATTTTCTTTGCTGATAAGAAGCTCTGCATATTCTTCTATCAATTTGATATGTCTGATCACATCTGAACCCTGTATGCAAATTGCCATGACTCAAGTGCTTGTAGGTTTACCATTGGATATAATTGCTGTTGCTGGTTTCTGTAATATGAGAGGTGAAGAAGCTCGGTTCTGTGTGCCCTCTTAATCATCTTTCTTCCTTATAAGTGCAGGTGGCAGCTTATGACACTCTGGAAAAGAAGATGGCATTTTTCGAGCCTTCACGTGCTAAAGATTTCCTCTTCATCTCTGGAACCAAGGTAGGAACTATATCTCATTCCCGGTTGCCCATAGAACGAATCAAGCTCCAAGGACTCGAAGGAGTTTTTACGATACAGTTTGCTTTAAATGGTCAAGTTTGGTAAATTATATTGGGCTATTTAATCTACAGTTTGCTTTAAATGGTCATCCTTAGCATAGTAAATCCATGATTTCTCACATTTTGTGGTTAGGGTGACAATGGCAAGGCTGATGCATGACAAGGATGATAACTGGTGATTTAACCATTTATTAGATCAAAACTCTACGATGATCAACATATAATATGATAAATCAGTTAGAAAAAATTCAGTTCATGTCACCATAAAGCACATATTTGAAGAAAAGAAAAATTTAAAAGGCAAAACCTTCAAATCTTGTCTGTTCCTTCAACTTCTTTAGAATTTTCCTTCTAGTTTTTCAATGAATACTTCATCTTATTCATTGGATTTACTTCATTATTTCAGATGCGGACTTATGCAAGAAACGGAGAGAACCCTCCTGAGGGTTTTATGTGCCCTGGGGGATGGAAGGTCCTCGTCAATTATTATGAGGGCTTGCAAGCGGAAGAGGCTTCACAGCAGCAGGCTGTGTTGACTACTTAGATATGTACTAGAGTTTTTGGCAAGTTGATGCCTTTTCTTTTTCATTTTTTTTTCTTCTTTTTTATGGGATAAATGGCAAGTTAATTCAAGCAGGAGAAGAGCTTCATAGTAGGGACCAAGGAGCAGCACTTTTTCAAATCAGCACAGGCAAGACGCTACACTGAGAATGATCATCTTCTTGTCTTTCCTGTAAACTTCTTCTCTTTGACTATTGGTGTTGGTCTTCATATTTGGTGTGCACATTAACTTCTACGGCTCTCCATAGTGCTGAAAAAAAAAAAAAAAAAAAATCTCTGCTCAAATTTTCACCAAACATTTTTCTTTCCCCAAACTAAGTTGTAGGAAGTTTTTCTAATCTAGTATATTAAATTCACGTGTTGATCACTAATTTTTGTAGATTGTGGATGTTGTTGAATTTTCTTATTCACTTCCCAAACCCCACTCCACGATGATTTAAACCAATAAACCAAAAGAGGAAAAGGGGAAAAGCTATAAGATTTAAAAATTGGACATTAGGCCATGAGCTACCTCTTCTTTTGGTCGTGACATTCATTTAACTATGGTGGTGTTTGGTAAATGGGTTGGCGTAGACACTGTAGTTGATGTAGATTGAGGTAAAAAAAAAGTAGGAATGTTTTGTATAAAAAAGTAAAAAAGTGGTATAGAAAAGTGAAAAAATTTTGTTTTGTAGTGATTTTTTTATTTGAATAATAATAAAAAATGAATGATGTGATATAAAAAGTGAAAAAGTTAAAATGTTTTGATGATTTTTTTAGGAAATTGTGATGAACAGTATCTAAGCCAACTCCAACCCCTTTACCAAACAAGGCTAGGTGCTGAACCCGATTTAGAGTGTGTTTGTTGTTTGGCATTGTGATCTTGCAAATCAAAAGTGTAATTTTAAATTAAATTGAAGAAAATGTATCGTTTGGGAGTGCATTTTTTAAAAATTGCTTTCAAATTGTAGCTAAAGGGTGTGTTTTAAAAAAACATAAGATTTTAAAAGTTTAATTGAGATTTTAAAGGCCAAACTGCTATTCTATCAAACGTCTAAAATGAACCCTTAATTGGGCTAAGTATGTGGATGCAGCCACGGCCCATTGAGTCTTCCATTGTCTCAAATGGGCTTCAGTTATGACTGTACTTTCATGCATAGTCGTTCAAATATTAGGATTTGAGCAAAGTGAAATTCTTCGAGGGAAATATTAACACTTGTCTGGGTCTGAGAAGTAAAATTTTCCAATTTATATGAACATCTTATTTCACTCCTCTTTTACAATTGGGCTAAGAAATTAATCTTGTTGGGCTTTTGTTTTTTGCGTGAGACAAGAGGCCACGGGCCAGTAGTTTGAACCAGCAGTCATTACCTCTTTTTTACTATAAACTTGATATATGTATATTTTTTTATATGTCCACACAAGGAAATGGGGAGGGAAGACAGCTGATTGAGCTACTCCTTGAAGACTATAAACTTGATATTAAACTAATATTAATATAATAAAAAAAAATTATCTTAATATTAATTAATTCGAGACTAAAAAAAAACTTAAGAAAAAGTGTTCCATATAACATCTTATCTGTCCTTATTTTTTTGTCCCCCGATCAGATGATCACATGCCTAGTTATGAGCCCAAGCCATGTACAGTACCCTAGACTCCGATTAGGCCAGTTGTGGTCGTTACTTTCTTTCACCGACTCCCTCCACAATAGTCTAATCACAAAACATATTCCACTGTTCTAGTTACTTTTTGTCGTCGGTTTTATTATTTGTTTTTTTTAAATAGAGTAGTTGGATTATGGTTATTCGTTTTAATAGTAATGAATGTACAGTACGTTTTTAGCCAGGGAAATTATTTGACTTTCTTTGTTGTACGTTGAGGCTCATAATGCTACATAAAAATGTTAGGGTATTTTTATATTTATATTTTTGAGAAATTTTACGTGTACCATTAAACTAGTAAGCATTTTCTAATGTTTCCCTTAAACTTTAAAAATTTATAACGTGAGATTCCAATCTTTTAATCCCCTTTAATCATCTCTAAATCTCCATTAGAATCTTTGTTAAATCCTAACAAATGAAACAAAATTTATAATCTTTCTTTTATGAAAATAAGTGTAAAGTAAAATATTATCAAACAACAATCTAAATTTTAGTAATTGATATGATAAATGTCACGTCAGGCAATAAAAAACTCGTAATAAAAACCGTAACACCTTTAAGTACACCACTTAACTCAACGCTATGTGGGAACAGTTGCGGGCGATTCATGCGCAAATCAACCAACCTGGCTTGGACCCTCTTGTTCCCTAACCCTAACGTGGGAGGACAGTATATATATGTTGCTGTTGCACGCCAATTTTGAATGTGAAGGCAAGGTACATGTGGAGGGATACCCGTGGGGTTGCGGGTACATCCCTCAAGTCCTTTGGTGCTCCGGACTCCAACGGTGAGCTGTAATGGGGGCCATTGCAGTTGTACATATAATTTCTTCTTGATTTATAGGAGAATTGCACGTTAGGTTTGAAAAGATGTTGTTAATCACCCCTACTGTACGTGTGGCTCGAAATATGTTACATTAAAGTTGATGAAGCTGGTTGTAGGCCAACGCCATTGATTCAACGACATAGTAAAGCTCTAGGCGGTTGGTCCGAAGGATTTGTACCACAAAATACCAGTTCGTCTAGTCGGTGTCAAGGTTTTTTCTAGGTAGTGCAAAACATGTTTACGTTTCCTTGTCTCCATTTATTTTCTATGAACATCTGCCTCTCAATAAGGTCCCCATCCACGTGATTTTTTAAAATAAAAAATAAAAAAATTTAATTTCTACGTATTATTTACCTTGATCTATAAACTCCTGGACAACTTCTCATTTGATATAAGGGGACCAATGGGATAAAGATGGGCCATTATACATTACGTCAAATGTGAAACGTGTGGCATATATGTTACGATCTTAAGTGTTACATAACGCTTAGGACAGAGTTTTTCTCTAAGTCAGTCTATAAAAATGACATGTATCATTTGAACATGTGAGATGCACATGTTTTTTAATAGTAGGGACAAAGTCGAAATAAATAATATTAAAAACTCATGTACATCTCACATTTTATTAAAAAAAATAGATACATGTCATTTTTATAAACTGAGTTGAAAGAAATTCTTCCAACCCAATTTGAAAGAAAGCTTTACCCTAATGCTTATATGCAATCCTAACTATGTATATATGAGCTCGTTGGCATCCTCCAGTTGCAAGCTAGCCGGCGATTTTCAATAATACAAGTTTTACTTGAAGTTTGTATCATAATCTTTCTCAGCAAGTGCTCTAAACAAACATTCATTGTGACGAGAATAAGATCTTGTCCGTTTTATGTAGAATAAAGGCTAATCTAATCAACTGAGTGGGTTGATGAGAGATGCTCGAGTACGTAACATTACTAATAATAATAAGAAGAAGTGTAATGACATTTATGATGTAAGGCAAGCAGTTTGGGCAGTTTGGGTGACATTTCAACTTCATGTGAAGTCCTTATAACTAGGTTGTCTTTTACCATAGGTTTTGGGACAAAAGTAAGATGCCTTTCATGTGCTTAAACAGAGGGGTCATTTTCTACCCCTCTCTTCCTTCAAATTTGCCTTGATTGGATCTATTAACTTGTTATCTTTGGATGAGAACAGAGGGTCCCCCTTCCTATTTCTCTCTTTGTTTTAATCGTCTTTTCACCAACCAATATCATTCACAGAACATGCATCTGTTGCTACCTTTTTTATCAAGGCGTAGCCTGCCTGCTACCCTTTTCAGTCTTTCATTTTCTTATTATCAATTTTTTTTTACACGTCCACACAAGAGGAAAAATGAGAATTTAAACTAGTAATTTTTACTTCATAAGACATGATTTTCAGCTGATTGAATTATCCTTGAAGACTCTCGATACCAATTTTCATGCTCCAAACTTACAAAATATATATATATATATATATTTTAAACTTACGAAGACCTAGCCTGCCTGCTACCCTTTTCAGTCTTTCATTTTCTTCTTTTTTTACATGTCCACATAAAAAGAAAAAAGGAGATTCAAACTAATAATTTATATTTCATAAGACGTGATTTTCAGTCAATTAAGTTATCCGAGAACTCTCGTAACCAATTTTCATACTCCAAACTTATAATATATATATTTTAAACTTATCATTATTTACTTATTGAATTGACTAGCTAGGTCGGGTACGTGGTGGGTGGGACATTGTTGACAATTAATAATAATGATAAAGCATGTGTGCATGGTGGGTAGCCCTCAAAGTAAAGGGTATACTAATACGCGTACGATGTGAGTGTACTGGTTGGGTTGGGGGGATGATAAAACGGGGACGAGGAAAGAGGACAGGCCGTATGTTAACTGTTAAGAGGGAAGACTCTGTTGCCCTAGCTTAGCTACAACCATAATTACTCTTCCTACCTATTCTGCCTTCTATTTCTATTGGTAGACCGGGAATCCACGGAGAGGTACCCGTTCTCATTAGGATAAGGACAGAATTGTTAAAAAAAAAAATTATTAGACAATTTTGCCCATTCTTTAACAAGAACGACTTCCCTTCCGTCAATTTGGAGATCCAAATGCTCTATTGGTACCCATGCTATAAAACACACCGCTAACTAGCTGCTAATTTCCACAATGTTTATGTCACATCATATGTGCTCCTACTGCTATTAGGAGAGGACCACATGCAATTAGGGTGGATAATTCTTTTTAAAGGTTAGGTGAATTTGACCAACTTCAACTCGAAACTAGAATGTTAGAACCAAAGAATATAATCCGTTTAATTAAATGATTGTAGTTTCATATATGTATTCATGTCTCAACACAACTTGAATCATATACGTAACATAAAAATCGATAATTTTCAACACTGCTTGTAAATTCGACATAAACTTAATTGAAAGATTTAATCCGTTTAATTAAATTGGTCGCGTTAGAATTGACCTACCCATTTTATAAAATAATATAATTATTTTAAATGAATAATAAATCTAAAATGTATTTTTAAGATTTTATTTTTAATTTTATTTTTATAGGATATATGACTAAATTGAGGTGCGAATAATTCGCTCTGTTTAAAACGTTTGGGTAAGAATATTTCAAGAATATAATGCAATATTCCAATCCATCAAACAGGTTCAGTACTCTCACGCCGCTCCCAGTATATACACAATAGCCCAACCATATTGACTTTAGGCTCTATGGGTCTACAGTATATCATAGACCACAAATTTCACCAAGAATACTACCCTTCTTTAACCCCCCAAACTAACCCCACATTTCTCCTTAATTACGCCCATAAATTTGCACGTGCCAATCACATGACACTGTCTAACCTTTCCATGTGACATATATATATATATATATATATATATATATACCTTTCAAAGAATTACAAAGCAAACCTTATATAGGGTTGAATATTAACTTAATTAATGAAAAAAAAAATCACAATATAACGATGAATTAAATTACAAAATAAATTAAAAGAGGTACTTAGTGAGGCGTAAAAAATTTGTAACAACCATTTAATTTAATGGGTCAAAATATTTCATTATAAACTCTCTAACAAATAAATTTATAAAAATAATTAAGTTTTATTAAAATACATCAAACACATGGAAACCCCATTTGTTTTAAAGCGAGTAATTTTTTTATTTTTTATTTTTACATGTTCACATAAGAGGGGAAGAAAATATTCAAACTAATGACCACCGCTTCATAAAGCGTGATATCTAGCCGATTGAACTACCTCTTAGAGACAAAACAAGTCATTTTTATTGATTGAGTGCTTGTCACTTTGACATATCTAATACCATATATATATATATATATATAGGAGGAGGTCCATGAATTCAAAGGTGACGGTGTTTGCATTTTATTAAATTGACAGATGTTCAAAATAACCATATTTGCATGCATGATTTAAAAAATATGTATCGCACCCTCTTCTCCTATTCAATTTAAAATAAAACTATATACAATTAAAAAAATAAAATAAATTTAGAGAGCTAGTAAGGATCTTGCTACCTCCTACGTATCAGTCTATACTTAGATTTTCCGTATCTATCTCTCTCTTCTTCTTTTTTTTCTTTTTTTCGGGTGCTAAGATTCTCCGTATCTATCTTGGTCCAAGGGGAATTTTCCCAGAGATACAAAAAGGATGGGAACCGTGCTTTAGCTGGGAGTCTGAATTTAAAAAATGCTGTTAAAATACATAATTTAAACCTATAAAATTCAAAAATCCCCCCTACAAAAAGAGTCTATTTATAATTTTACTACCCAAATTAACAGCAAAGATGTGTAAATAATTTATGGAGTGGTGGTCAAGATGTGAGGAGCGTGGGATGGATGTCTGCATGTGAAATGCTCTGCACTTTCTGTCACTATCGTCTGCAGAATCACAATTGAGAAGAGAAGATGATCAAACAACATAATTAGCGGCAAGTTGGCGTACGCCTCAGTACACAAATTATTGCTCATTGAATAGGAAGAAGGATCCTAGCGAGCTAGGAAGAATTATTTCATCTTTAGGACTTGGTGCTACTTTTCAGACTCTTTATTTTCTCTGAAATTTCAACGATTACATGCGATGATCAAAAGCATGCTGAAACGAAAACAGTAGAATGTTGTTGATGTGGGACAAAGTTTTAACAGGAAATTACCAATAATTGTGGAGGGAGATCATATAGTTTCATGCTGGATCAGTACTATATATGCTTCCTGTGACTCTGTGAGTAACTTTGAGAGAGAGAGAGAGAGAGATTTAGGAAAAGTTTACAAGTGCAGTAGTGCGTGGGGGGTGATTTCAAGGCTGAACAAGTTGGTGAAAGAGTGTGTCAAACAACCCCAAAAGAGGGGACATATATAGCAAAACCCTTCTTGGAAACTTGAAAAGAATACCTCAAAGTTTTTTACTGAAGAAAATTTGAGTTCAACAGCAAATAAGGAAGAAAGTTTTTTACCTCAAAGTTTTTTTTTTTTTTTTTCAATGCAAAAAATGACTCCGAAAAAGAGAAAAAAAGTTTTAATAGATAAATGTTAGAGGTTAATAAGTTCTTTATATTTGGCCAATATTCTTCTACAAATTGAATATATAAACCATTAGATTTGTATAGTCCACCATCAACTTATATGGGGTTTACAAATCTAATTGTTAATTTGTAAGATGAGGTGAGAAAAATATGTACCATATATTGACACGGTATTTCTCAATTTTAATATTGTATATAGCATTTAATAATAAATTTCATTGTGACACGTGAAAATAAGCACTTGAAAATACGTATAGCATTTATAAGAGTTAAAGTAAATTTTACTCACCAAAATACATATAGCATTCTTAGCATCCTCACAAAAATGACAAAAATGACTAAAAGTATATTTTTCTCTATTTTAACTATTCACTTTTTTAAAGCACCCAGAAGCCTCATTATTTTAACTATCAACTTTTATTATTACATTTAATATTTTTTTCAAATACTTCTTTTTATATATATAAAACTTTTTTAAATAATAGGGAAGGAAAGAGATAAAATTTATATTATTTTTTATTTATTTTGGTGAGTGAATAGTATTTACTATCTTTAGTAAATATTCTTTCCTCACAATTTTATTTTAATTTAAGTCTTGAAAAGTAAAAATTCAAACTACTTTATTAAATTACCTCATCAAAATAATAAAAAAATAAGTTTGGTGAGTGTGAAAGCAAAAAAAAAATGGTTAAGTAGGATAAATAAAAGGAGAAATTATTACTTGAAAGTTGAAGCTAGAGAGAGAGAGAGAGAGAGAGAGAGAGAGAGGGGCCAAGTTGTCCTTTAGAAGGGCAACAGTGTGGAGTTAACCCAATTGGGTTGGCTCCCAACATGTCCTTGAGCTCACAAAGACCCCAAAAACACCCAATGGTTTTGTCATTTGCCCCCACAACCCCACATGACTTGTTTCAAGTCTCTCACTTCTTCCCCCTAATCTCGCCATAAATACCCCCCCCACACACCCCTCAGCCCTTCACACCACCATTTCTCTGTATCTTACCCAACAACTCCATTGCTCCCCAAAAATGGCTATCAAGAGATCAAACAAGCTGCCTCAAGCAGCCATGCTGAAGCAAATTCTCAAGAGGTGCTCAAGCTTAGGGAAGAAGCAGCAAGACTATGATGAACAAGGCCTCCCTTTGGACGTCCCAAAGGGTCATTTTGTTGTATATGTTGGAGAAAATAGAAGCAGATACATTGTCCCAATCTCTTACTTGACTCGTCCTGAGTTCCAAATCCTTCTCCAGCAAGCCGAAGAAGAATTTGGCTTCAGCCACGACATGGGTCTCACAATCCCTTGCGAAGAAGAAGTTTTTCTGTCTCTAACATCCATGCTCAGATGAAGATTAATTAGGCACGCCTAGATTTTGTTTGTTTCTCGAGAAAATTGCTAAAAGATGAAGCTGCTTCCATTGCTTCTCTGTTCTAATTTTCTCTATATAGTTTTTATTTTTTATTTTACTTAAAAGGGTTCTTATTTTAGACTCTGACTCTTAAAAAAAAACCCATGAATATTGTGTGAATCTGGGTTTTTAGATTTATATATCTTCAAGAGTTTGAAATTTTCCTCACAGTGGTGTAGATTTGTACCAATGTACCCTGTGGGAGAACTAATATTAATTAAAGATATCTTTTTTTCTTTTTTCATTTTTGGTATGACCTCTTTTCTTACTCTGTCTCTCATTCAAGTTACCAGCCTGCGCCAGTTTCCAGGATTTTGTCCGGCTCACATTTTTCTAGGCTAAGGCTGTCTCTGATTAGATCAACAGTTAGCCGTTAAAACTGTTAAAAGGTGATTCCTAAAAGATCTCTAAACGGATCGAATGTCTTGTCCTGATAAAAATATATATATACACATATTTCTTTCCTTCTTTCTTTTTATTGTCCAAACTAAGCAGATCACGTACAATATGGTTCTTTGTTAAGTGTTTCTTCTTTTAATTTCCTGGATGTCGGATTCATGACTTGTGTTTTAAGATACCCTTTTTTTTAAGAGCATTGTTTTTTTAATAGTGGCTATTTCCATACCATATATGCATTGAACGGATTCACAGCAGAAATCTTATAGCAGAAGGGAGAGAAAGAAAAGTCAAGAGTAGAAAATATATCCATGGTTCTAAGCATCTTCTGATTCACTCACAGTCACAGATGAGCTTCTGACCCTTCTTCTATTTACGAGAAATGCTTGTTAATACACTTTTTATAATGATTTCCTTAGATTAAAAAATTAAACAAAGTAACATGGATTATCAACTCATTTTATAAAAAAGAGAAATGTTAACGTATTTTTTATTCACAACTATATGACAATGCTGATACGTCAATTTCACAACTTATCTTTGAATTTTTCTTTTTTTAAATAACGACTTATTACACGGCTGCTCGGAAATGCTACATCACCATTGTAAGATAAATATTAATTAAGTTATAAAAATGTCAATAAAAACTTATAAAAGCAACAATACCACCTACCTTTTGTTAAATTTAGAGGCAGTTAGGCGAGGTCGTTTGCAAAATTAAAGTGGTGGTCACTGAAAGGATGGTTGAGATTTAAGGCACCTACTTTGCATGCCCATCTGCAATGAATTTCGATTACGCAACTGTTGGGACTTGGCAGTTGCCACGGGTATTAAAAGATGGCTACCATATTTTACTATTCGGATCTCATGCTATAATATTTAGGGTTTTGCATTAGGTGTAATATTTTATTTTCAATTCCACTTTTCTTTTTGGGCATTGGTGGCATGATCTAGACAATTCATTTAAAATGAACGGTTCGTATTTTATGAGTCCGAATTCACATGTTACCATCTTCGGCTGTTATTTCCTTCCATATATATATATATATATAATTCAAATGAGAAAAGAGAATATAAATGAGGGTCTTTCTTATTCTTGATACGAATGGAAGTGAGAATAGGAGATCAATTGAGAATGCTTCAAAATACAAGGGAGAAAGTGGGCCTTCCGGGATTTAATTTGGTCCATATATACCTCCATTGTAATAGATGGAAGGAGCAAAGTTAGAGGACCTAAAAAAATGAAGGTACATGAAGGACGTCCTTGATGGTTCAATCCAAGGACATTTTAGGTACATTGATTAGTAAGGTGGTCCACAGGTTAATTAGGTAGAATAAGAGCATACAAACAAATGCATGTGACAGCATAATATTAATTCGTTTGTCTGCTTCCCAAAGGGTCCACTACTATTAGCCTGATTATGGTTTCAACCCAATATTTAATCCCTCTAGAAGACCCACTCAAAAGTACCAACAAAAACAAATTCAAGATTATGAATCGGGTTGACTTTAAGGAAAATAAAAAGGGTGGGGGAGGTAAATTTGAAAATGAAGTTTTTTTTTAATCCTACGTGAATATAGTTTTCTAAAAAAAATATACGAGAGATTAGTGGGGTAAGTTTTTTAAGAGAACGGCATTAAAAACGGTAACATTAATCTAATAATAATATATGTATTGTTATCAGGATTTAGCTTTAATTCAGCTCCAATAAGAAACGTCTGTTTCAATTTCCAGCTCCAATAAGAAACGTCTGTTTCAATTTCAACGGATCCAATTTGAACTGATATTTGACCCAATCAAATCCTTGTTATCCTCCTTTTTATTATTATTCTAAATTGGTTTATTCTAAATGTTTGGCAATCAACTTTTCTCTCTATCAATCTTAATTACATAAAAAATTATTTTTAACTTGTTAGTAGAAGGTTGAATAAAGAACATGGCTAGCTAGTAGCGTCTTTTTGAGAAATGGGGATGAATAAGAAAGCGTATAAAAGAAAGAATTCCCCATGATCATTGATCATATTCACTGAATCATTCAGCTCACCTCATTTTCTAACTATTTTATCCAATCACGGAAACTTACTACTGAATTTCTGTATGTTCTAGAACAGCAACCCAACCAGCGGCCATGGCCTCCGGTTTTGAATATTTTCTTTCTAATATTTATACATAGAAAATGATTGATTACTCCATTTTTTGTTATACTATTTCTTACAAAATCACGTGAGAGTATCTTAAAAGTTAAAAAATAAAATAATAAATAATAAAATAAAAAAATTAATTGCTAAATTTAATTGAATAGTAACTGATGTGTAATCGGTACTATATAAATTGCTACAGTCAGTTTATAAGAGTCTTTTAGTAAAAGGTGTAGTATTCTTAACAACACTTTCGTATATAGTTAAATACATATATATTTTCTTAATATTTGTTATTTATTAAGTAAGACTTGGCATTATAAATTGCTTTAATTATAGGAAAAATTACACTTTCCCCCCCAAGTTTGGGGTGATTTTCAATTCGACATCCAATGTTTCAATTTTTGCAATGCACCCCTCCAAACTTGCAAATTTTTTTCAATTCGACCAATGTTATCTCAAAATGGCCAGATGGCCAAAGGGGTGGCCGGCCATATTTTTTAAATAAAAAAATTAGTGCAATATGGGAATTTTGGGATAACATTAGTCAAATTGAATTTTTTTTTGCAAATTTGGGGGTGTGTATTGCAAAAATTGAAACTTTGGAAGTCGAATTAAAAATCGCCCCAAACTTTGGTTTCCTTAATTATAATTTGACTAATCATTTGGAATTGATAAGCAACATTTTTCTATGAGTATTACACAAAGTTGGTCCTGCTTTTAATTCTTTATCCCATTGGATCATTCTGTTGTATAATTGAAGCAAACTATAGTCGAATATAACCCAACATCAAACAAATAGGAGGAGACTAGAAAAGCATGAATTTGCCAGAAATGACATTGAAAAAAAATAGGAAAAAAACAAAAAATTATCTGACATTAAAGTTAAAGTCACTGATTTAAATCTAAATTAGGTTTGAAAAGCAAAATGACATCTTTTGGTAATCATACATTACTGTTGCACATGTGAGGTTTGTCTTCATTTCAAAACAGAGTGGTCCCTTGCTCTTCCAGGTCATGTCTTTTGAGCCTAATTTCTTGTGGCTCTAATTTTTTTTTTTAAAAAAAAAAAAAACTTTGGATCCCAAGGATCATGCAAAGTTTGACCGATAGAATCATAGAAATGATAAAATCATATTATCAATATTAATATATATCGTCACCAAAAAGTCTTCAATAAAGTCAAGATTTGCACTAAAAAACTTAACTTAAGCTAATAAAAAAAAATAATAATAATAATAATAATAATAATAAAAGAAATTAAAAAAAGAGGTAATTTTACTGAAGACCCTAAATTTTCACCTGATTTGATAAACCCTCCCCCCTCTAAACTTCAAAATCTCTCAATTTAGTCTCCTGAATTTTCAATTGCAATCAATTTGGACCCCTCTGTTAGATTTTAAATGTTAAATGACGTTTATACCCCTGACTTTTTTATAAAATTTCAACTTTATCCTTAATTCCATAACCTTTTTTTTATTAAAAAAAAAACGAAAATCAAAAATATTTTGGTATTTCTAACGGCTAAATTTGACCGAGGGGTTCAAATTGAGAGCAATTGAAAGTTCAAGGGACTAAATTGAGAGATTTTGAAATTTCGGGGGTTTGTCAAATCGAGTGAAAGTTCAGGGTCTTCAATGAAATTATCCAAAAAAGAAAAAGAAAAAGAGTAATGCTACTTATTGCATTTTGATCATTCATTTCACTGGCAAGATGTGACAATGTCCATTGGCTCTTAAATTAGCATTTGTTAAAAATAATAATCATAAATTAATATTACCACATCAGTCCAATAAGATATGAGGAAAGATTATGAGTGTAATATGTAGCATTATTCAAAGAAATTTAATAATTTAATTAATATTGTAACCGTAACCAACAAAGAAGGTAATATATAGACTTTAGAAACGGGATTAGATGATTATAAATTGTGTGGTATAAACTAATAATAGAAAAGATAAGATTATGAGCAACAAGACTCATGTGAGTGCATCAAATCAGGTTGCTCCAATGTCAAATTACACGTTTATCGCCACTAATATGGCATAGAAGAAACAAAATCAATTACTCACCTACTCTATATAGCAGGAATCAAACTCTCTTTCCTATTTTCACTTTCTCCTATTCTAGATTGGAAATTCCAAATTAACTCTTTTTTTTAAAAAAAAAAAAAAAAAAAAAAATTTGGGAATTTCCTTCCTAAGAAAATTGAAGGCAACTTCTCAATATAAACAATTTTAGGGTTCTGAAATGACAAGAGAAACTTCCCATTTTCTTCATAAAAAGTAAACATCTTTTTTTAAAAAAAAAAAATCTGGGAAATTCCTTCCTAAAAAAATTGAAGGCAACTTCTCACTAGAAACAATTCTAGGGCTCTAAAATGACAAGAGAAACTTCCCATTTCCTTCATAAAAAGTAACCATATGTGTTTTCTTTTGTTACCATACAACATATCTGCATGGTTATTTTGGAAATCCTTATTGTTAAGAATATTATAACTTTTAGTACAAATTCTTTATAAACTGATGTGTTTTATCAGTTTGATTAGCTAGTGATTAACTTGTCTACCATATACTCTTAATTATTTCACAAATTATGGTCTGACATATCAATTTGTAAGTAAATTATAGTAAAAACTGTAGTACACCACGCCACGTAATTTTTTATGCAATAAATAGATTTCCTTGTCACATTGGGAGCCCATCTTACACCAAAAAAAAAATAGAAGTCACAAAAAGGAAGCAGACAACGAATTTGTGATATCAGAATTCTGCATGCATGATATCATTCAAGATCTCTACAAAGTTGTTGGATATTTGTTGTTTTCAGTGATAAATTATCTTCTTAATTAATTTTAGTTTGTACCTCTCATGGTTGGATTTAGACAAGGTGAGCCACATTTGTTGGGAGGTGGGATATATTGTAGGGTAGACAAGTTGATCGACCTACTACTTGTGGGACACTGCTAGTTTTTGTTTCCTCACTTCATTTTCAACTAAAATCAACACCACCTTCCTGGTAAGGGTTTGAATATAAAATTTTTAAGATAATACAAGTCAATAATAATTATACTATTCATCTCTCCCATAATGTATATCTATATATGACAATGACTTCTCTATAGTAGATAGATTGATCCTCTATAATCCGAGATTTTTGTTTTTATTTGTCTTTTTTTTTTTTTCTTTTTGGCTACTCGGGCAGGAAATTCCTCTCATAACTCATTTCTGTCTATCAAATGTCATAATAAAGACAACGCCGCATTAAAGACATGTTTGGGTGTGCATTTGAGAGGCTTAAAAATACGTTTAGTACTCAAAAAGTTCGTTTAAAGAAAAAAGTACCCGTTTGATAAAAAAAAAAAAAAAAAAATTTGAAAGCGCTTTTAAATGTTCAAAAAGCTAAAAAATGACCGAAATACACTTTTGGCAAAAGCTAAAAAATAAAACTTTTTTCCAAAAAAAAGTTTTTTTTTTTTTTACTTAAAAGCTCTACTTTTCAAACACAATCTCAAACATGCTATAACTTGGTAGATGAAAATGACAGGGGATATTGGCTATTTAGGCTGAAAATGGCTGGATATATATGTGTAGTCGTTATGATAATTACCTTCTTTTATTTCTTTTCTTTCGTCTTAGGGTTGGGCTTTGGACAAAGTGAGCCACATATGTTGGGAGGTGGGCTGATTTGTATAGGGTAGGCAAGTGGGATTTCAACTATATACCAAAGTTTTGATTTTGATTTCTAATTGTGGGACACCGTTTTTTTTTTTTTTTTTTTTCCTTCAAAATTTGTACTTCATTTGAGTTAATAGTGTGGTTTTGTATTTTAGGGTTACATCCATATATAGTTTTTTGGATTTACTATTACAAAGCGGAATTGACTCATAGAATATTTATTATGTGGTAGTTTTGTAGTAAAATTAATTGCCGGGCTCAATACTCGGTACATGAACCTCTTCATTTCAACTGAAATGGAAAAGACTTATTCTACTGTTAAGATTTCGTGTTGTTGCATTTACTTAAATCTATAGAATCTAATTTTGACCATAAAATTAATCATCCCAATTTCGTTCATGACGTAAATAATAAATTTCATATTTGAGTATTATATAGGGCTATTATTAATTGGGCGATAAACTTTATCAGTTTATCAAATCTCCCAGACAAGAAAAAGGAGAGAAAAAAATTAAATCTTTATTGACACTCAAAACTGATAATCAATGGTGCTGGAAGTTGGAACCCTTGATGTTTTGGTATGAAACATCTTTATCAATTATCCATCGCATCTGTTCCACGTCGTACACAGGTGCCATTTCGTACGTTGTTTTCAGCTCGAATACAGAGAAAAAGATACATTAATCTTCCCAATATTTTCTACTCATAGGTAGACATGAATCCTTGATTTCGGTATGAATTTAGGTCTGGAATTTCGAGCTATGTCTCCGAGCTTCAGCAACTTGACTTTGAATCACAAACAATTCAAATATATTAATAGCATGAGGAGGAGCATCCAAATTCAAGGTACCCAATTTCAACAAACTTCTTCCAAATTACAGGCAAATTGTGCCTATCAAAGCCTGCTACAATAGATATAAGTGAATATAAAATAAAGATAATGTTTTCTTTGAATTGGGTTTGGGGAAAGAGGTATGATAAATGCACAATTTTGGCCTAATTTTTCTCTTATTTTTTATTTTTTTAAACTAAATAAAAAATAAAAAAATTTCTGAAGTAATAACATCCCATGTGGTCCTTTTTTTTTAATTTTTTTGCATAAAAATCGTAATATTATTATTTTTTTTTTTTTAAAAAAAAGGCCATTATTATGAAGACAAAGACCATTTTTTTTTAATATATATATATATATATATATATATATACCAAATAAAAAAAGGATCACATATGATGTTATTGGTTAAGAATTTATTTTTATTTTTATTTTTTTTAATGAACACATAAAGAAAAAGTTGTGTCTTTATTATTTCACTTTAATTTAGTTTATTATATTGACATATGAACTTAAAACAAGTGTATAATGTCCCAATTCATTAGGGTTGGGCTCATTAACTAAATGCCTCATATGCTCGAGGGAATTACATATATGGAAGTTCAAGGCGATACAGTGTGTTTTTTATATATAATTTTAATAGGATTAAAATATTATCTGATTTTTGTATGTATTTTTAAAAATACATGTAAAAATCATGTGTTAAAAGTATATATTAATTTAATAAATTGAATCAAATAAAATAAAATAATAATAATAATAATAATAATAATACACTCCAATGGTTTCTTTTAAAATAGTAGGTGGCAGCGGGGCCAGTATGGACCCAGTTTCAGAATGATAAGAAAGAAAGAGCGGCCTTGTGCTGAGTTAAGTCAAGAAATTGAATTGATGTCTTTTTGTTCTTTCAATTTTTGGGTTTTGATCTTTTGTTTGCCCTAAAAAAGCTGGTCATAAGGGCCATGTCAGACGAATCACCACTGTTGAAAGGTCAATGAGAAAATGTCATGGACGGCCAGAGGCTGAATTTGGCTGTCGGTTCTTTCACTCATTTGGTGGGGATGATCAGCACGTGATAGTTACCCCACCCTACTTGTAAAGCCTGTTTTGTGGGGGAATGGCCAGGCGTAGCCTGACCAACCCATAAGTCTTCTCTTGAGTTTGACGGATGAGGCCCATATTTATTGGGTAAAAAGAAAAAGAAAAGTAGCCCGAAATTCAGGCGACCCAAAAGGGTCAAACAAGAATAAGCCCACGGGACCCATTAATATGTGACATATGTCAGTGCATGTCATCTCTAACAATGGTGAAAAACAGTACTTGTATTTACGGATTTACCCTTCTCGATTTCATCAATTTGGCTGGTCCAATTACCTTCAAGTTTCGGGATATAAATTTTCGTCAATCTTGCTACTGAAATTGCTTATGAACAAGATAGTAAATGTGAGAATTCCCTTGAAAGGGGTTTGGTCCGTTTGGAGGACTATGCAGTATGAAGTGTGGTTATTCGTGCCAAACAAGGATTAGGAACTCTTGTACAAGCAAACTGGTTTTCTGGATTTGCTTTTTCCTAGTTTGGTAGTTAGCTTTCAGAACTTGGCCTCTCTTCTTCGTGGTATTAAAATGTATAATTACAGGGCTGAATTAAGTCCACTAATCTATTAGGTTATGACGTGGCAAGATTTTTTTACAAATGGAGACGATCCGGATTAAAAGTTTGAGTCGGTGTATATAATGATCCTGTGCAATGAAGTTGCACAAATCCCATAGCCCATAGGTATCCGTGCCAGGTAAAACCCAAGCAAGATGGGGACCCGGGTGCCCTCTCATGTGAGGTTTCCATTGCAATCATTGCACCCGATCCCCATCCATGTATCAAATTCTGGAGTCCGTTCTTTATTTGACCAAAAAAAGAATAAAACAATAGCATCTATAAACTATAAAGAAGAAGAAAAAAACTGCCACATAAAATATATTCAAATATTCTGTAACAGTTGAGAAAGTGTCACGGTTCAATTAACCAAATTACAGAAGGAAATTAGAATAGAAGAAAAACAAATTCACATATATGGATATCATGTACAGCCATTAGTTACAAAAATTACCTGATGTTTGGAAAGCATCCTCTCAGAAAGAGCTCCACAAAACCTCTCAGAATCTGGATTCTAATAACGTGTAGCTGATAGAGCTCTCCGCCTTGGGTGCTTCTAAATATTATTATTACTTAATGGCCACTTCAACAACCACCATTATTCTGCCTGCGAGCTGCAAGCCTATTGACTGTTCTTTGCTTTCGAGGAAAAGAATCTGGTAAATCCTCTTGATTGTTTCTCAGGTGTTGGGGCAGAAGAAGATGACGAGGAGGTTGACCTGGTAGACCTGTGCTTTGGATGCTTTGAGCTCGATGGTGACCTCTGGGGATAGTTTGCTTCGGTATCAGACGGGCTGCACGGGGAACTATGCAAGTCCATGAGAGACTCAGCACCGAGTTTTTGCACATTGGCTGAAGCGGCTGTGTCCATTTCAGCTTGATCAAAGTCTTGAAAGTTCATGCCACTGGTAGTCGGTTCGTTTTCGGTGAGACCTTCTTCCCTTTGACTCCTCTCGCTGAAAGGTGATCCCATGAACTCTGTTTGAGGACGCAAAGATTTCAACTGCTTGCCAAGAAGGAAAATGGTTTCTTGACACTCTGCTAGCTTCTCTGCTGCAGCTGTTAACTCCGTCTCCTGAGATGAAATAAACAGTTAGAAGTTTAGAATGATCAGCCATATCAGCAAACTAGGACAAAAGGCAAGCATTGAACAAGCAACATAGGAACTAAAGCCCCAAATATGAAATAACACATGGGTCCCTTTCAATAACTCTGTTAGCAACAAAAGCAGAACTAAAAAATTATTATATGCAACTGCATTTATACAAACATAATAATTTGGGGGCTAGAATTATTTCGTGCTGATAAATCTTGGCCTCACCTGTTTGGTCTTGAGATCATCAGCTGCTGCAGCACAGACAGAGCAGGCCTCATTCCTAAAAGTAATACGTATGCAAGGGTTAGAAATAAATTCAATCTGGATCAAGCACCGAGAGACATCACTATCTATTCAAAACAAAACAGAATTGTTAAGTTGTGAGTTAAGACTTCAATGCAAATTTGAAGGCCTAAATCTGTAACTTAATTATTCAATTGGGACTAGGTAGCAAAAAGAAAAAAAACAAAAAAAAGGAATGCTGGCCGAATTATGGCCTTCAAAGATGCAACCAAGAATTGCCATGAAGGCCTTTGAACCCTCTTATCTGGATCTTAGATGAGCACGGTCTATAAATTTTGACAAGACTGGTGGCTGATGTCAATCAATTACAAGAAAACTTTAGATGCTAACCTTTGCAATTGCTCTTGAAGTTCCTCGCATCTGGCCAGAGCATGTTGATGACTCTTCTTTTCTTCTTGAAGTGCATTTTCCAAAGTTTCTGTTTTAACTTGCAAAAGGTTCAGCTCAGTTTCTAACTCTGCTGCACGTGCTTCAAGCGATCTGTATGACTCTGCCATACATTTCAGCTGTGTCTCAGACAAGCTGTTTGACTTCTGAGCAGATGCTAATTGCGATTTAAGTTCTGCTAGAAGCCTCTCAGTTTCCTGCAACTGTGACTTCGTCATCTCAAGGTTTTCGGTACATCTCGCTAGATCCACAGCCATGTTATCTTTCTCTGATTTCAATTCTTCGAACTCCTCCAATGAGAACTTGCATGATGCAGAATTAGATTCATAGCCTGAGACTAAATTTCCATCATCAGGAACCTCCAGGTCAGAAGTAGGATTGGAAATGCGGGCACAACCACTATGATATCTTTCTCCTGATGAATCCTTTTGAACTACTTTATTCTCAGGTAAAGCAACCTTGTCTATGCAATCGGGACTACTAATTTCTGCATCAGCATCCTTATAGCCCAGGACGTTGAATCTGAGTTCACTGGCTTTAGCTAAAACATGAGAAAGGTCAAGAACAAAATCAACCAAACTAGTATTGCTGTACATAACTCTATTGAACGTGACAGAGAACTCCTCAATTTTTTGACTCAATCCACTGCCATCAGGTGATGTGTCATGGACTCCCATTGCTTCTTTGCCCAAAAACAAAACGAAGTAATGAATCTGTGAAATGGCAGTTGCTAAATTTTGGCTTATGATATTCACAGTCTCTGTAGCTGGCTGGGATGAAGAAATTTCCTTTTCTGCAGTTAGCTCTTCTGGATCACCCTTCCCGTCAGATATGGCATCAGAACACTGTACTTCCTCGGTAGCATAAGTTACAGAGTGCTGACGAAGAGCATCATGTGCATCCAGCAGAACATGCTTAATATCCTCCAAAATTTTCCCCATATCAGCATCCCTGGGCATAGACTCAAATACCAAAGAAATTTTTGATCGGAGCTTCACCAGTGGAAGCTGCTCTGCATCTGAGCCTTGATACTGTTCTGACAATTCGATGCTAGAAGGTACCTGATTTTCCAATGGAATCAAATCACGGAGCTGATCAGACTGAAGATCGTTCTCGGTAGTGACTTCTCCTGATGCATCAGGTATCTTATTATTTGAAGAATCCAAAATGGAGATGGCTCCATTTGAACCATTTGGTAGACAAGCTAACTTCTCCATCTCTAGAAAGTCATCCATAAGCTCCAACTGGTTTGCATTTTCAACCTTGTTTGATTTCTCATTGTTCTTCTCTTTCTTGAATTGGGAGAGCTCAGAAATCAATGCTGTAGTAGACCAAGACTCAGCGCAACTCCTCTCATCATCATTTCCATCTTCTGACATGGAGGTCAGGCTCGGAGGATTGCTTGAAGAACCTTCAGCAGTGATATGAATGATAGATTTTGGGGAACTTTTCTGTTGATTGCTGCCATAAAGTTGTGCTTCTAAACTTTGGAGCTTGCTACCAGTCTTAGCACACAAACTCCTTGAAGCCTGCAATTCAGTGTTGCGCTTTGCCAACGCTTCTTTGAGCATCTTTGTTTCTTCTTCCATTGCCAATAAACGTTCGGTGAGAAATTCATTCTCTTTATGGAACTTATGTGCATTATCAAGGGAAAACTCAGTTACTGGAGAAACGTGTGGACTAGAAGGCTTAACAGGAGATCTCCTGAGTCGAGTATCCCCATAATCTCGGCCTAAATTCTCGACCTCTAGCTTCATTTGGGCAAGTGCAGCAGGACCAGGCAACTTCTTCCGCACAAGACCACGTAACCTTTGGCACTCTGCTTCTAGCTTAGCTATTTTTTTAACACCCTCTATATGCTGCTTGTTTGCTACTTCGGCAGTCCTCATACTCATGTTCTTTTCTTCATTACGAATTTCCAGCTCTTTGGCAACAATGTGCAGTTCATATTTAAGAGAATTTATTTCCTTTTGACATGATTCAACATCGCTCTTCAACAGCTCAATTTCAGCTTCAGCTTGTGACTTTTCCTCATTTATCTTGATTAGTATGTTTGAACGTTCCTGTAAAGATCTTGAAAGAGCAGCATTTTCGGCAGCAGACCTGAGGAGTTCTTGCTCAAAGTTACCTATCTTCGCTTCAAATTCATGCTTAATTTTGTCCCATTGCTTGGTTCTGGTAATAACAACTTCTTGCAATTTCTGCTCATGTTCTTCCTTCAGATTTCGTATCTGCCGCATGCACTCTTTAAGAGCACCATCTAGATGCGATGCACGATCTTCAGCAGTGAGTTTTGCAAGTGTGACAGTTTCTAGATGATTTTTCAATGCCAGAGCTTCAGCTTCAGCTTTTTCCCAACCTGAAGAAAAATTAGTCTCAATTCAAAATCTAGGCCAAGAAAAATTGAAGAACCATCAATATTAAACCAGCATTTATTCATCTACAAAGCAAGATTAGATCAGCATCATACCTGAGACAGCTTCTTCAGCAACTTTAGTGTGCTGCTTTACCAGGTTGTCTTTAGTAGTCATCTCTGAATGGGCTGCTGACAGCTTTTCATCCAATTCCTTAATCTGATCCTCCTGCGTCTGGACTTGTTCCTCATATGTCTTTACTTGATCCTCCAAACTGCTCAGATGCGTATATGACTCCACAGAAATTTGAACATAGGTCGGTTTTTTGTAGTTATCCTGTTTCATAAAAGAACAAAATCCACAAAGAGTAACTATGATATTATTCAATTAAAATGATATAGAAACTAAGAAGCGATGATGATGATGATGATGAAGAAGGGATGGGGTAAAAAGACAAAGACCTTGGTGGCAACATACAATTTCTAAGCTTCACCCTAATCAAGAACTATGCTTCTGCTATAGATTGATATGATCAGACAACATACAATATGAACAAGCATAGAGGAAAATTAAGGCAGAACTTAGCAAAGAAGATCAAAGCTAGCATCTACAGAGTGCTCAACTTGCAGAAGGAAAATTAGGAGAATGTCCAACATTTTTTTTTTTTTTTTTTTTTGATAAGGAGAATGTCCAACATATTGAAGACTAGGATAGAAACAATAACAAGTAAGAATATAGGCAAATTCAGGAATGAGAAAGTCTAAACAGTAAACATCCTTCTTTTGTCCTTCTCCCACACAACTTTTTTTAAAAACCAGCCATTGGATCTGTAGGACCCCGACCCACATGGATGAAGGTGGGGGTCTTACAGATCTAATGGCTTATTTTTAAAAAAGTTGTATGGGAGATGGACAGGAGAAGGACAAATAGTAGTTCTCATTCAGGAATAGTTGTCAAACCAAAGAAAACTGTATACCACCAGTCACGTATAGATAACTGGCAGGCAAAAAACATGGAAAAAGAATAGAAACCTCTTCAAGATGAAAGAATATTCAGAACAAAACTGTTTCCATTAGTAACAACACAGGTCAATGAATTCACCTGATCAGCCTGATTAGTAGCACCAGCAGCGTTAGATGCAGCAGCTGCTTTTTCTGCAGCAGCCGCTTTTTCTGCAGCAGCCTTGTCAGATGATTTTTTCTTCCATGGCCATCCCCGCCGGTCCATCTCAGACTATAAAATTTGCAGAAGTATGAGTTCCAATGACAAAAGAGCGGCTCAAAAAAATTTACAGTTTCAATCATGGGAAAAACAATTAGAAATGTATCAATGTGATTAACATTATTGAATAAGTGTTTCTCATGAATATGGAAAATTTATCAGAGTGAAGAAATAAAATGCTACAAGGACACGATGCATAAATAAAGTATCTCATAGTTTGAAAAAAAAAAAATGAATGACAATATGTGTTTGATTGGTACAATGCCATAAACACTCGACCATAATCAGAAAATGCAATGAGCCAGTATATTCTTCAAGCCTCAAGATAATGCTTAAAAAACATACACTTAATGGTTCAACGAGCAACAAAAAAACTGACAAGATTCAAGCTAATATGTTAACAAGGGCAACAGGTGGCATTCAAAACTTTTCGGACTGACATTGCCAGAGCATTCCGGACAAGGCCATTAAGCAAACTATGGACTCTGTTTTCCCAAGCAGACACCACCAAATTTCTTGGGTGCTATTTACTAACCCAAGCACCATCATATTAGTAGGTATGATGGACCAAAGTAAACTCACCCAGTGACTATAGAATACAGACATTTCAATCTCTCAGATAATAGATCATATTGGCACTAGTTTTATTGGGGAGAGAGAGAGAGAGAGATGTGAATGATCTTTGAATAAACGAGTGTTCTATTGCTATATTATGTTCCATGCCATGGAGAAACCCAAAAGGATGCAGAAAACATTGGAACAACATTGATCCTTTGTTATACACAAGAAATCAGGGATCGATTGCAATGAATTAGACAACTGATAAGTAATCAAACCATGATGAGCAGAAAGCTGAGGTACATGAGAACAGTGGCATTTTGTAATTTATCGTCACAGGCCAGCAAAAAAATAAAATAACTCGATGCATGTACATCAAACATATAATTCCGTTTCTTGTTGCAGGAAAAACTTCGAAGAAAAAAGCACTTATTTATTTCAGATTTATTTTTTTATATCTCTTTGGTTTCTCAAAAATTAAAATCTCACACCGACAAAGTCAAGTAGTAGGCTAAGTCTCAGTCAAGTGGAGGTGCTGAGGAGAGGATTTTCTCACGTCTCAAGCAATGAAAACCCATATTCAGAACTAGAATTTGTTTTCTTTTTTCGTACATTTTTTACAACCAAACAGAGCATAACAGAAAACAGAGCTCTAGTATTGTAACATGCAGTGCAGATATTTTTCTTGAGGATTAACAACTTTTAACACAAATTCGCCACTGGAAAACCAAAAGACTACTGACCAAAGCACGAGCAATGATATAGCGGCACAGGTTCACAAATACTCACTCAGAAAACCTGTTTGTATGTGAATGTGTATACATTTTAAAGAAATTGTTTACATAACCACACACATCATTGTATGCTTGACATAAATCTGAAGCTATTGAACATCAAAAAACACTATGAGGGTTCAAATAGGAGCACATTGTATCAAATTGGTGTGCATGCCAATGCAATGAGGTTAATCACCAAGATCTAATCACAGAGCAAGCTATTGCCGACGATCCCACAGAAGAAGATTTCATATCAATTACCGAAGACACAGAATTAAAACAACATCAAAAACTTTGAAAACCACAAATTAAAAAAAAAAAAAAAAAATAGTATTAGTTTACTTATCAAAATCTTGGAAGAATTAATATCCTGCCAAGCTAATTTAGATCCAAATGGATCCGAGAAACTATGAAAAACTTTGAGATGAGTAACACTTACACCAACAAGACACTGAAGCACAAATAAATAATTATCAAAACCTAAATTTCAAAAGAAAATAAAGTTACTATAAAATTTATTCGCCATTAAAAAAAAATATCTCCATTTAACAAATCAAGGATAAGGAAAGAGGGAGAGAAAATCGAAAATTTGACGAAGTAAGAACTCGAATTGACAGCTTTTTAGTTCACAAAAACAGAAAGGTCAGAAAACACACACACACACAGAGTCGCTTCTAGTCCGACTTCTGAAACAGTAGCTCCATAGACTCCGCCGCTTCACACACACTCACACGCAATGCGTGAGAAACAAGCTTACCAAAACAAATGCAGCTCAAAGAAATGCTCTCGGACAATACGGAAGCAGTGAAGACGGTGCTTTCCGAGATTCAGCAATGGAGATCCGAAATTAGTGCTTCTTCCTCTGTGGCTTCAGTTTCAGATAGATAAATAAATAAAGAGAGATGGACGGAGGAGATGGATGGAAGTGGTGGAAGTGGTGGTGGTGGAGGAGGTGGTGGTAATGGTGGGTGAAATATTCGGACTTAGGTGTCACTTAAAAGCCAAGACGTTGGAAAAAGCTCCAAAACCATCACCTTTTTAAAATTATTTCTCTTTTTTTTTTTTAATTTTGCGAATTATGACAAAAAAAATAAATGGATGGGTGGGTTGACGGATATGCCCCTATAGAGTTAGGGAATGGCGAGAGGGTCCCCCACGCTTGTGGCAGAAGCAACAGATGAGCTGTATCGCGGTAATTGGAAAGTTCTGTTTGTTTTGATGATGATTATTATATTATTATATGTTTTTTCCGCCTTTGGACCACCGTCACTCCCTAGTCGGTCTAAGTCACTACAGCTCATATACGTTCGGTATTTTGCTGTGTTTGTGCTGCATGACAGTGTCATGGACCGCGCTACACCAGCGCCATTTCTTCTTCTATACACCTCATCTTTCTCTCTACTTGTCTCTTGCTTGAATGGAATTTTGGGATTCGGCTACTATCACTTTATATTATTTTAATCATTATTTCAAAACCACGATGCTACCCTTAATTTACATGTTAATCAAATAAAATTATAAATGCTATTTTTTATATCTATTACACATTAATTAATTGGTTTTACTTGTTTTAAACTTTTAATGGTTAGTCTAAGATCCAGCCGCTTATTATAAACTGTGTAATAAATAGATGTGAAGAATAATATTACTCTACTCTACTCTACTTTCAAATATTATAACACTAATAAAAAGTTTACATGAAAGTAAAAAGTGAAATTATTGCCACGTTTCACTATTACAGTTCACGGTTCACTGCCACGTTAACAACAAACAAATTTAATTGATTAATGACTAGTGTGAAAACCGTCACGTATATTGCCACATTAATTTTTTACGAAACTTGGACGGAATCGGATTCCTAGCCGCGCTATAAAAATAAAAGGGGTTAAGAGTGCATTGAGTTTGGACCAAATAAATAATGTTATTGTTGTGGGTGATTTGATTAGAAAGTAGGTATGATAAATGTCAAAAGTAATAGGTATTGATTTTTGATTTTTTTATTTTTTTATTTTTTAGGGTTCCCCACATAATAGAAGAACCCTTTTAGTCGTAAATCTTAGTTATAGTGAAATTGAATCTACACCTACTCTCGTGAGATATAAGGATGAAAGTCAGCTGCATTTTTGGCAAGTGTTGTAGTCCCTTCAATACTAGACCCGAAATATCTTAAGATGGATTACCTAATGTGTGGCCTCATAGAGTAAATAAATTGCTTCACCTTTCACCATGTGCACTTCCTTTCTATTTTTATTTGATGACGTTGAAGCGGTTGCAATTGTGTTTGCCAAAATGGTATTAAAATCAAGTGTAATAATTAAAAAGTTAAAATACCTAAACTAACCAATAAATACGATCGGGAATTGTAGACGGAAGTTTTGATTTTCATATAATATTCATAACAATTCACCTCCACCTCCGGCTGAGCTAGCTCCCACTGTCTCTAATTTTTGGCTTATACTAAACTCCTCTCGACCAGTCATTTGCATTCAGGGGCGAAACTATAATATTATGAGAGGAGGTCAAAACTAAAAAACTAAAAAATATAAAATTGAAGATCAAAATTAATGTTGGGTTTATTTCATAAAAATACATAAATCTAAGAAGAAAAAAAATTCAAATTTTGTGGGCGTCTAGGACCCCAAAGGCAAGAATGGTTTTGCCCCTACTGGTCCTCATATTGCTTAGGACAAAGACTTTGTAAACAAGCTCTGTTTGTTATTGTGTTTTAGACGGTGTCTTTTGTGTTGGATTTGAAAATGTGATCATGGTTAGCTTTGCTTGTTAATACAAAGTTTTAACAACACGAGCAAATAGATAAGTATAAATGCACAAATGGGTTTATTCAAAATAAAAATAAAAAATAAAAAACGGAGGAAATGGAATTTTGGAGACTTTATATTTACATGTCATTTCATTTTCTTGATAGATTGCATTTTTGTTTTTGGTGAGGATAGCTTAGATTGCGGTATCCAAGAGGACATCGTCTCCGTCGTTTTCGACACGCTAAAGTTATTTTCTTTTTTCAACTACAAATGTACAAAGCTGGTTTTCCTTTTATGACTATAATCATTCACACATTGGAAAAATCGCCAAAAGTGGACAATCGAATCATTTCATCATGAAAATAAAAAATAAAAAATAAAAGTTTTTAACATTCTTACTATTTAATTTATTACATGCGAATTAGTTCAACCCACAAAGTTTTATCATTACACAAAAGGGAATAATTTCTATATGCTCTTTGTATAAAATAGGAATTTTGTGCAAATCATTTATTGATTGTCACGTTAGTTAGAATACTTTAAGAAAAAATAAACACCCATACCAAATTATATCAAATTTTATTAATTTTTTTTTAAATAAAAATATAGAGATTGGATCCGCCGCCACCTCTATTGCTCGGGGGTGACGGCAAACAACCCCCTGTGGCATGGGGTGGCCACGAGCCACCCTTGTTCTTAGAATATATATTTTTCACATACTTTCACATACAACATTTAATTACATGTGTCATTTTAATTAGAGCATTTTCTTTGAAAAGAAAAACACTTTATCGGATATGGATGACAATTGTATTGGAGGAGTTTAATGTACTATAAATGAAAAAATAATTTTGAGTGTTTTTTTTTTAAATAAAAATAAAAATAAATAAATAAATAAAACGTGGTTGCTTTTGCTAAAGCAACCGGACAGGCTGCGACCATTGGTATGGGGATCTGGTATGGCGTGCTCGTAAAACACGCAAATGATGCCAATTCTTGTTTCTGAACAATTTCCCAAAATGGCAAACAATGGGATGGAGCCGGTTGATCAAAATCTTTGGCTTCTAGTTCATACATTTTCCTCTTTAAGGTACAAGTGTTCAATAAAAAAGAAATACAGTTAATTTGTACGATATAAAATAAGGCCTTAACATAGTATATTCGATAAAAGGTACACTTTATAGAATTCAATATGAAGGGGAACATTCATCAATTTAAAATCACTTATTACATTGTTCAAAAAAAAAAAATAAAAAAATCACTTATTACATGTCATCCTCTCAATTTTTTCCCTAACCAAACTAACTCGTAAAAAGGGAAAAATCTTTAATATGAACAAAATTTTCTTTCAAATTATATTGGAAGAATTTTTTCTAATATAGTCTATAAAATTTATATGTGTTCAAAATGTATTTCCACATATATTTTTAAAAAAATATGTGATTTCCGAACTCATTTTAAAAAATTAGGTGGGAGTTTGAGGGATATTGTCAATTTTTTGATAGTTTGAAGAGATATTATCACAAATTGAAAGGTTAGGAGAATATTGTCAATTAGATGGTAATTTAAAAAAGTCATTAATTAATCGTTCCATATAATATAACAACTAATTATAAACCACGTTAAATTTAGGTGTAATTCAAGAATGAAAAATTGTATAAATGTAATTTGGTTTATCAGGTACACTCAAGTAGGATTGACATTTTTTGAAACGGCTTGCAAATTCGACATCGAATCAAGTAAGAAACTAATGGAGTAAGATTGAGTGCTATAACTTAGGGGTGGGCATATTAACCAATTATCGAATGTCTACCGACTGCAACTGAACCGATATTAATCATCAACCGACATAAGTCGGTCAGTAATCAATTAAGATTTTTAAACCAATTTTTAGTTCAGTAATCGGTAAAACATTTTTTTTATCGGTTTTTGAACCGAACCGATAGTGGGAGTATAAAACGACGTCACTTCGTTTTTAATTTTTCCTAATATACAATTTATTGAAATCAAACTATGTAGTTTTTTGATGCTATATATAGATCTATTCCTTTATTTCCCCTAACCCCAAATCAAATCATTTGTCACCACCCTCTGCTCTCTCGACTCTCACAATGCTCTCACTCTTAGCTCTCTGACTCTCGCATGCCCCTCTCAGATCTTTCGCAGGACGCCTCTCTCGTCACTCTCAGCTTTCGGCTGTCTCTCTGGCTCTGTCATTGTCGTGTTCCTCTTCTTTCGTGAGTCCATGACGGTGTGGTTCGACTCTAGTTGTCAGTGGTGCAGTGTTGGAGCCTCATGGGTTGCACGATGCTAGTCTGACGGTAACCGATATTCGAACTGTTGTTAACTGATTACCGTTTTAACCGAAATTTTCAAAATAATTTTTTATCGAAATGTTATGGGTTAATTAATCGAATTAACTGATAATTTAAGTTAATTATCGAAAATAGGGTTACCATAACCAACACCCACCCTCTATAACTTATTTAATTAAATGAATCGAATTAAATTTAACATGATTTGACTTGACTTAAACTTAATACTCAACTTTTATAACTAAAAATATTTGATTTGAGTTACAAATTTAGCACGAACTTGAAATAAAATTAAAAAAATTATCAAATTAAAATTAATTTATACAATTATTTCGTGACAGAATACCTCACGACAGGGTCATAAATCGTCATCTCCAAACCTACCCATTTATGCGATTTGGAGCCACGTTAACCTGGTTGAATCCGAAAGGTTATTTTAGTCAGAAAGTCAATATGGCAAGGGACTGACAAGTGCAGCGATAATAAAAGCTTGAACAGAGACAAACGCTGATTGATTAGATAGGTAACTAGTACGTACCCATCCTGTCTCTTGAAAAGACAGCCTCTTTGGTGTTTACCTGAAATATCTGACCGTCGGATCTGTAAATAAAACCCACAGTCGGTTGGGTTAACTTGCTTGGCAAAATTCATTTTTGACGGCTGTCTGTAACTTGGGCATTCACCGATCAATTTAATCACCCTCTCCTCCAATCACGAAATGCCGCGTGAACATCTCAAAACGATTCCAACCGTCAAAACGAAGGATCCCCAACAATGGTAGCGCGTATGTATGAAACACTTTACATAGCTAAACGACATTTGCATTTATTTTGCGTCTTTTATTTACTTCCATGTTCAGTAAAATTCCCAAATTGCCAAGGGTCGCGCCGTTTCCGTATTACTTTTTCACAAGTTTAACTCAATCTCTTTCACTGATGTGGCAAGTACAATCATACGAATGAATATGTTAACATATTAAAAAAAAAAAAAAAAAGAATGAAAAAGCTTAGAACAATCATCTTTTACTTTCCATCAAGGGCTACAAGGTAAATTTACTAGTTCTATTCGACTTGCAATCACGCCCTATAAAAATAATGTTACTAATTTCAGGATCTTGCTTACATGTTGTTATTTTTTTTTTTTTTTTTTCTGCATGCATGTCTATACAAGAAGGGAAGGAAAATTCGAACTAGTGACTTCCACTTTATTAGGCGTAGTCTTAGTCAATTGATCTATTTCTTGAAGACGACATGCTATTTTTTAATAACAGCATGTATGCTGTAATGTAAGCAACAATTAAGATTGAATATCAAAGTTAACTTACTTTTAAAAGCTCTTAATAAGAAAGAAAAAATGAAATATTTTTTTGAGAGATTTAATCTTGACCGTTGCTTACACTACAACATAAATACTATTATTTTAAGCCAAATCCCTAGTTCTATAGTTTAATCATATTGACATGGATAAGGGTTTTCTATAAATTATTATTTTTTTAATTATTAGCATTTTTTATTTTTTTTGCATATCCATATAAGAGGGAGAAATGAGATTCAAATTAGTGACCTCCATTTCATTAGGCGTGGTTCTAGTCAATTAAGCTACATTTTTTAAACAATTATTAGCAATTTAAACTATATGTAATGTATTATTTAAATTATTTAATTTAAATCGTTGGAGATTCAAATCCAGCGCGACAAGAATTGAAAGTCATGCAAGTTATTGCCCTAGGCGTCTTGATCCTATTGAAATAGGGATAGCGATGGCCTATGAAGCTATGATTTGTGTACGTGTGCCCGCATATATTGACAAGCTTGACTCATACCAAATCACACATTCAATGGTGCAATAACTTCGTTACTTATTTTATTCCCACCTAAGTCTTATAGGTTGGTGTAAAACAATTAAGAGGAGGGAAACTTACTCTGTTTTTGTTGCTTATTTTTTGAATAGCGATTTGAAATGACAATGTAATTAAGTATTTGATAAAATTGTAATTTTGTTTTTAAATAATATATTTTATGTTAAAGTATTAATTAAGTAATTAAAATTTACATTTTATTATTAACTTAAATTTTTTGAATAAGTGATAGTTTAATACGGTATTAAAGTTAAAGGTCATGAAGTACGAACTTTATTCATTTACCTTTAATTTCAATTAAATATATCACTTGTTAAGTATTACCTATTAAAAAGAAATTTGAGCTTACACGTGAAAAAAAATGTGTGTTAAAGTATTAATTAAATTATTCAAATTTATTTATTCAAATCAATTTAAACTTTTGAAATAAATGGTGATTTAAGCCATTTTGTTTGTTATATATATATATATATATATATATATTTTAAGGTTTGAAACAATCATTCTCTTTCAAATACACTTACAAACAAGATACTTTATACATGTTTATTTGAGAACACATGTAGACATGCAAAAATACGGGACACAACTATAAAAATACTGAGTTCATTTTGCAAATCTTTTTACATGCTATGACTGATCTAAGGGGAGTAGATTGGCAATGCCACGTTAACATAGTAAAATAATAATAGAATAATAGTGTGAGATATAGTATTACTCTTTGTATTTTGAGTTAATTGTTAATATATATATATATATTTTGCCAAAAAGTAACAATTTTCTAAACAAATATTATCAAACAAGGTCATTTGGCTCTGTATGTTAAAATGTATTTTGTTGTTGTTTTGCTTTGGAAAATATTATGAAGTGACGTAAAGTAAAATTTATTTATATGTTTTTTTTTTTTATAGTGTTTTGTATTTATATTGCTTATATTTTTATTTTGGGAGGAGAATCTTTTGGGTAAGTATTAAGTAACAATAAAATTAATTAATCCCGTGCAAATGTTTCCAGTTTTTGGGTGCACTGAGATATATATATATATATATATATATATTATTATTATTATTGTTAGTAGTACAGAGAGGAACACGGGGGGATAGGGGGCACTGAGATTGAATGTGAACGAACAACCACCCAAAATTGAGAGAGTGGAGCCCACACATGTCGAAGCGCGTCGAAGGTAAGGCGTATAAAAGAACAGAGAGAGAGAGAGAGAGAGAGGCTCCTCCAGGTCCATATAGACTATAGTGGAGCAGAGAGGTGAAGCATCCAATGATGTCTAGGAAAAAAAGACACCTGGTCCCCACGCACCACACGTATCAGCGCTCACTAGCCTTTTGATCAAGTGGGGACCACCCCCCCCGAGAGCTTCAACAACACGTGTCGGCAGAAAGAGACCACGTTTAGGGAAAGCCCGAATCATCTGGCCTTAATTATCGAAACTGACAGCGTCGGCAGAGCGAAGAGACTAGAGCCATTGGCTAATAACACGACAAATTATAATCGAAACACGAGATTTAACCCACTTCATACAAAACAAAACACAGCAGCATCATTAATACATTAAAATCGAAGTAAAAGAAAAACAAAAAGTAAAAGAAAAAAGAAAAAAACAAAAAACAAAACATGTTTATTTTCCACTTGACAAATTGGAGCTTCACAATTCTTAGAATGCCTTCCAAGTCCTTCACATGGTGCGTTTTGTCGGCTGCCACCAGATTAATGGTTTGATATAAAAGGATGGAACAAAAAATTTAATTTCAGAGGGATTAGGTTGCTTTGATTTTTTATTTTTTTTTGGGTATGGGTCAAAATAAAAAGAATTTTTTTTTTTTTTTTTAGAAAATTCAAAGGCTATTTTTTTAGGCCTCCTCTCGGTTTGTCTATACTTAGATACTTTTATTGTTAATTGATGTGTCTAGTTAAATTCACTTTACCCATATAAAGTTTTAGGAGTTTTTCAATTCGAACTTTAATGTTTAAAAATTAGCAATGTATTTCTTTAATGTTTCAAAAATTTTCAATTCAAATCCTCCGTTACTAATTTATGTTTAATTGGACAGAAATCATCTCACGTGTTGAATTTTGATGCCCTATATTTCAATTTTTTCCTATTTAAAACCTATAAAATTACGGAATTACCATCAATTACGTAGGTTTTAATGAGAATAATTATGTAGTTTCGTATGTTTTAATGAGGGTAAAATTAGAATAGATAGCATCAAAATCTTACGTGAAACGCACGTGAGATGATTTTCGTCAAATTAGACGAAAATTAGTAACAGGCGATCTGAATTAAAAATTTTTAAAACATTTGAAAGTTATATTGCTAAATTTTAAACATTAAAGTTCGAATAGAAAATTTTCTAAAATTTTATTGGGGTCAAATGAATCAAACTTACGTTGGTTTTTTTTTTTTCCTACACGCACATGATCCCCAAAGTGTCCCTATAGTAAGGGTAGGAGTGCTTTTATGAGCATTGAAAGTGAGGATGCATAAATTTTGGGTAATTATGATCTTTTTCTCTCTCTTTGGAAAAGTAAAATGAAGAGCTACGGAAAAAGAAGGGAAAGTGAATATTATTAATCATTAAAGCATTATTCACCATCTAGATCATGAAACTGACTCTTGCGTATATTTGACACATTTTTTTTTTTTTTTTGTGTGTGATTTATATTTGACACTCTTGTTGCAGCTAAATTCAACCTAATTTGGTGCATAACATGAAACCAGCACTCAAGCATGATAAGATCAGCTCAATACCTCTTCAGGTGATGAATCTTGTTCTCCAAAAATTGGTATGTCAAGTTATCAACGTCGACTTCTTTTTTGTGTGGAGTTAATGCCTGTCAACAGCAAAGTAGGGTTAATAATTAATAAGTGCAATTTATTGAAACCTAATGCAGCTTAAAGTTGTCTTGTCTCGTTTCTTGATTGAGATTTACAATAATTATATGTTCAAATTATTCAGTCAGTTATCTGAAAAAATGGGTCTCATATTAATTCTCCCAACAATTGATGTAATCGGGATCATCGTTTCGGATTGGAATATCTAGCAACAAGCTGCTCAAATTGCTAGTTGGGCAATATATTGTGAAATATATCTTACGAAAATCATATGTTCAAATAAATTTTAGATTCTTCGACGGCCTATTCAGACAGATTTCTTATATATGTACTTTTTTTTTTCAATTTAAAAGAACGTGAAAATCATAATAGAGTCATATTTACGTTAACTTGGGATAACTTTGACTAAATCCTATGAACACTTTGTTTAGGCCCATGGTGGCTGCCTCAGCCGCGACGTGATACCTCCATGTAAAGATTTTGCTGAAAAAGCATGCAACGTCTACTGGAATAGATAGTTATATATCATTTATGTGTTAGTTTCTGAATAAACAGGTTAACAACTGGATTTGGATGAGCATTAAGAATTAACCACTAACTGATCACCCAACTATTTGATTAATAATCAAGGGATCTATCTATCCTTGATTGAAATTTTTCAATAACCAACCAAACTTTTGCTTCCATAACCAGGGACCGAGCCAGCTTTGAGTTTGGAGGGACCAAGAGCCAAAACAAATTTTTGAAGGGACCAATTGGCAAAAAATATCTTAAATTATTATTTTTTACCTTAATTATTTTATTTTTATCATAATTTTATTTTTCTTGTAATTTGGGGGGACCAAGACCACTACCAGTCCCCCCCTTAAATCTGTCCATGTAACCATACTAATATGTCTAGTTCCACGCTCAAGTCAAATCGACCAATCTTGTTGTTGTATATGTTGTTATAACTTATAAAGTGAATGTGTTGTCATGCCATTTAAAATTTTTCAATAACGTAATAACGTGGCATTATATACACTATTAGATTAAACAAAACAAGACAAAACAAAATCTTGTTCTTTTCCATTTCATGAGTTTTAAATTTTATATTAAAGCTATTTAGAAGTAAAACTATTCAAACCTTTCTTCCTTTGTTTTACAAAAAAAAAAAAAAAAAAAAAAAAAAATCCTTTCTTCCTTTGAGAACATAGTTTAAAGTGCAGACTTATCCAGGTTGTCCTTTTGTAATTGCTATTATTAATTATTAATGTTCAGATTAAGTGTGAGTATCATATCCTGTTCCCATATATTAAGGGGCTTGGATAATTGAAGAATTAATATCAACATCAAGCACTAATTAATGATAATTTATTAAGATTAGGAGAGTATAATTAAAACTTTGACTACGTGTACGTAGATTGAGACACTTCAATTAAGCAATGTCTGTCGTATACTATATATAAATGCTTAAAGCTCATCTCAACAAATTATGAGAAAGATGGTTTACCTAATTTCGGGATGAGGCTAGGGTTTTTCTTTTGGCATAAAATAGATGAACTATGGTTAGGGTCAGACCAAGATTTATCATATTTAGGGGCAAAGCATGAATGTGTTTTTGTATAAAGGGAAATTTTAAAACTGAGGAGGGGCCACGACTCTCTAACCCCCAGTTCACTACAAGAATTTTGGTCTTTAGCAATGATATTTTATTGTTGCTAATGACTTTTAGCGATAATAAGTTGTCATTGATGCTCTGTATATAAAAAAAAGTTGAAGTTGTTTATATATCATTATTTACGACATTAATAGCTGTCGTCGTTGACAATATTAAAAGTCGTCACAAATAACATAAGAGCCTTAACCGACATGTCGCGGCTAATGATACATTATTAGCAAACTGTCGGCACAGATATCTTGCATCGGTGACAACATCTATATTTTTGCTAATAATTTTGATTTTTTTTTTAAATGAATTTTATAATGAGCTTCAAATTGAATAAAACCATAATGCATTAGCCTGATAGTCATAAATCCAATTGAATTTTAGTTGGGTTGGATTCCTTTCCCATTCAAATAATAAATAACATTATGAAAAGGAGTATGATGAAGACCATAATATTCAAGACACTAATTCCATCCCTGACCAGAGTTTACGTAGTGTTGTTAATTATCCTTGTAATGTGATTAGTTTAGTGAAATCAGTAGTGGTTGAGACGTCATTTTAACCCAAACGTTTATAGTTGTCATATTGAATGTCTGGATTTTAAAGGGAAAATGACAGAGAGGGAAACAATTGGATTCTTTCTCTGCGGCAACTATTGTTAAAAAATAAAATTCCTGCACTTAGCCAGCTGCAGCTAGAATCATATTTAGCAGCCTCAGCGACTTTAGATATTTATAAAACTATATAATAGCATGACGTGTTGATTATTCTTTTGTGTCTATTAATTTGGATATGCTTTTTAAACGTTATCCAGTGGGTAATTGTTTTAATGCATGCGTTGAGGGTAGGAGCGAGCTTAACGCCATTTTTAATGCATGACCTGTTAATTCTTTTTTATGAAATTATAAAGAATTTAAAATTAAAAATGAGCTAAATTTTGCAATGTCGTCTCCTAGAGTTAGGATTAGTACAAATTAAATACGAACCCAATACAAAATTATGGTTGAAGAGTTTGACATGTTTAATTAAATAGATTGGGTTATGGTTAACCTATATAATCTTATATACATGTCTCGATACGATTCGAACAAGACATGCGACATATTGATTGGCAATTTTCAACATAATTCGTGAATCCGACACGGACCTAATATAAAATTAGAGGGTTAAAGTTAAAGGGTTTGACCGGTTTAATTAAATTTGGAAAATGCTAGGTGTTCTTCTAGTGTTCTCTTGGTGTCCTCTCAACTGTGATGTAGCTTTTAAAATTACCAATAGATTAAAAGTCAATAATGATAATCTCAAATTCAACAATTATTTTAAAAGTTACATTACAATTAGAAGGACACAAGGAGAACACCGGAAGAACACATAGCATTGCCCATTAAATTGATTGGGTTAATATTCTTATACTCATATATTGACACGACTCAAACCCGATATGCAAACACAAATTGACACCACTTCTAGAGTTGCAATGTCTCCCTACGATGATCCAAAATAATAAAAATACTCTCTATCGTATAAAAAATTAAAAAAAAAATACAAGTTATTATTTTTTAAACCTTATATATATATATATATATATATATTATTTTTTTATTTTTTTTATTCATTTTGGGCTTGGGAAAAGGAATAGCAACTGTCATGGTGAATTGAGGAGGATGTTACAAATTTTTTTTAAAAAAAATGATAATTAGAGAGTAAAAATGTACTAATTTTTATGTATGTGTGTACTAATTTATTTTTGTGGTGTTGATATTTTTAGTGTAGTAAGAGCAATTTTAAAAATTAATAGAAAATTAAGAGGAGAGAGAGAGAGAGAATTCTTAAGCTCTTCGTAATTGACATTTAGAAGGCGTGTTAGTGTATTAAATCTTAAAAGACGTGTTAGTTGTCACAAACTCACAAATGCGAAACATATACGGGGAACACATTATTGGAGTGTTTTTTTTGAGTTGTACGCACATGCACGGACATTTTTCTACACATGCATGTCACGTGAAAAGACGTGTAACACTACTTTTACACACGAAGCATGAATAATATATAGTATAAAACCAGATACTGGGTATTCATTTAATCTTATAGCCATATGTAATTAATAAAGAATTTTGAAATATATTTATTTAAACAAAAAAATTTAGGAAAAATAAATGGATCTGAGAAGATGAAATAATAATAATAATAAGGCTATCTAAACCAAATAATCATGGTATACTCTACTGTATAGATCCATTCATGGTATACTCTGTAGGATAAAACTTTCCTTCAAATTATGTTGGAAAATCATGTCCTTAAAAAATATATGTAAATTTAATAGACTGAGTTAAACGAATATTATCGTAGAACACTGGTTTAGTGAAATTTTTTCGAGTATTTTTATTCATCATCCTCCATCTTATGTTACATGATTTTTTCAACCAAAAATTCAATTTTCATGTACTGGGGACGGAAAAGTGATGTACAGCATAATGTAAAAGAGATGATAGTGGAGGTGGTGTGGGATGCGATGATGAGAATGATTGGTAAGATGGAGGCTCATTAATTTTAGTGTATCTTTTTTATGGGAATTTCAACCTTTGCTTTGCTTGGTTCGTACGAAAGAATTTCTTTTATTTTTCTTGTGTGGGTGGGAGGAGCGGGTAATGTGATAGTCATACAACCCACGAATTATACCACTCGGGGACCACCCCTTAACACAAGACAGCTTTAGTCCACCTCCCCAAACTTTCTATGCCAAAGCAACTCTGTTTTTTATTTATTTATTTATCCAGTTATCCTTGGATTCTATTTGCCTTTACTACTTCTCCAACTCATGTTCTCTTTTCTTTTTTGCTTTGGATCTTTGGTGATTATTATCATCAAATTGCTTCTTCTTTATATTGTCTTGACTTGCTTAAAATTTTAGCAATTTTGTTAGATGGGATGGCTCATAACTTGAGCCAGGAAATGACACTCTGGCTGATTACTATAAAGGTCTCAAACGTTTTCAGGTAAACACTAGATATGATAAGGATGGTCGGATTAGGGTTTTAATCGGGAACAAATAAGTTGTATTCTTATTCTTTTTTCGACATAGTGAAAACATTAGCCGCTCGATCTTGTTGACGTAAACACACTGCCGAATTGCGAAAGTTCTTTGTGTATTTATTTATTTTTTTTCTCTTTGTTTTTCACTAAATCACGTAGTCCATTTCCAAGAAATTTAATTTCAGGCAACTGAACTTGGTAAGAAAATGGCAATTTTTAAGATTTGCAGTTCTCTTACTCTTGCTTAAAAAAGAAGGGAGAAAATAAGTCATGGATGTGATACTAGTCAGTAGCTAGACCCACTGGAAATGGCTACATAATGTTAAAATGTCACTTGATTGTCAATATCAGAAATGATTGACAAGTTCAAATTTCTTAGCATGTGAGATTGATGCATTTTGTAATCCGCAAAAATTGAACAATGAACACTATGTTGATTGTGAAATTTTTAATTGAAATGATAAATAAACGATAAAAATAATGTACAGATTTATGACCTTTGTTTTGATACTATATATTATTTATTAAAAAAAAAAAAAACTTATAATGGTTAATTATAGAGATAAAGGTTTGAACTTAAATTTTTTGTTTTGAAACGATATTAAATCATCAATTATCTAAAAAACTTAATAAAAAATAATTAAAAACGTCCTTAATCAATATGGTGATAGGAGAACAAACAATTGGCTTTTTTTTTTATAAAAAAAATATATATATTTTATGGCAATCCAAGAATCATATTCTGTCAACCCAAAAAGAGTGAGGTCTGTAAAGTGGTATGACTATGATCCAAGGCTTTGATTTGACACACCAAACTTGATGAAAGCTGGGCCATGGCTCCTAATTGGATTGAATTGCTGGGGCCAACTAGCCAAGGGCCCATTGTCTACTTGAAGTCATTACGTGTCTAGAAAGTTTTCTCTTCGTTGAATCTTCACCTTTCTTATTGCTACTACTTCATTTTCCTCCCCTTTTTCTTTCTTCCCCTGATGTTTGCTTGAGACTGATGAACAGAAGATGCAAAAGGAAAATATGTTCATTAGATCGGCACTCTTATAATTGTTAATTATGACAAAGAGAAAAAGTATCGATTATAAAAAAAAAATTACCTTTTTTTTTTATTTATTTTTTTTATTTTATATATGTCCATACAATGAGATAAAATGATTTGATCTAGTGACTTCTGTTACATGAAACGTGATCTCAAGTCGATTAAGCTACCTCTTAAAAAAAAAAAAAAAAAAAAAAAAAAGAGAAGAAGAAGAAGAAGCAATTACTTAATGTTCATTAATATAATGTAATGAGCAAAGTGTTGGAAACACATATATAGTCAAGATCGTACTTGGGGATAGAATCAAGATTCCTAGTAAGGAATAAAGGGTAAAAGCATCAAGCCTAATTTTGATAGGGGCTTTAGCTCAATTTTTAGGCCCAACCAATGATAAAAAGAAAAATAAAAAAAATAAAAAAAATAGAAAATAGTGCCCATTTTAATATTATATAGTACGTTGACTGTAGTATAGGCCTAATGTCAAATTACTTTATTTTTGTTTTCTTAGAACAATGATCAAATTTGTTGATATGCATGTAAACAAACTAGTTGGCAAATTAATGTAAATAAAAAAGACAAATGAGGTACAGTGTTAAGATAATTATGTTGTTAGCTGAAAGTGTTGGAGTAAACTTATAGTTGTCATTTTATGGATCCTACTCATGATGACAAATGATTATCTAATTGGAGCAAATCTTTTTTTCTTTTGTAATTAATTAAAACTAATCGCACTTGTTTGTCTCTTTTTCGTTTCTTAATTATGAAACAAATCCTACTTCTTTACAGTCCCGACACGCCAAAAGTAACGACAAACCAAAAAAGAATTAAAGTGATAATCATAGTTTAGAGTTTTTTTTTTTAATAAAATAAATAAATAAATTATCACATTATCTTCATGCTCTATCTAGTTGGAGATTTGGCTGTTGATAGGCTGAAAATGAAGTGGAATTCTTTCTTCTTTTAGTCTACGGATCCGTGTCGGTGACATCGCGCAATAAGAAGGTGATTAAACCCTAGTTGTTTGTTCGAGCAAATATTTGAGCGGGTCGAACGTGTGAAGTTCAGACTGTCCAAACAACTGTCTGAACACAATGAAGTACGAACGTCCTCTCACATGGGACTTATTACACCCGATGTACATCCATTTACCATGTATTTCTTGTACTTGGAGTAATTTTCCTTGATCTTGCACTAAATATTACATGAATATGGCAAAAGGCACTGGCTTAGTGGCTCGTGAGCATAGAAACAAACAAGAATCCTACGATCAGAAACTAGCTAGGACAATATCATGTGTTTGGTGGGGTTTTCCGGTTGGGATAACATCCTAATATAATTTATGTTAAAACATTATGATATGGTATGTAATGTTAGATTAGTCATGTTCAAAATATAGTACATTGTATGTTAATTGTTGTAGATCATTATTCCATATTTCCCCAGCTTCATTCAACTAGAAATAGGCTTGGCACTGTACACTTCATACCCACAGAAATAAAATATATTTTCTTTTCATACTTTCTATAGGGGCTTTTTGCATCAAAAAATTACACCAAAACCCAACTACCAAATCTCACTGGAAGAGAAGATAACAAGCTAATTAATTCAGACTCTCGAGAATTTCCCCTAATTCCCTGTTATTTTCCCTATCCTACACTTGCACAGAAAGTTGCAGGGGATCTATCAATACTAATCCCCATATGATGCTAGCCTATATATAGCTGGGAGATGAAACTTTCACTTTTGCTTTATTTTCTGCGCCAGAAGCAGTAGGAGCAGTAACAATCCGTTGAAGCCTAGTACATAAAAGATGCCCAAGCAGTAATTAAGGCATGCATGGCACAAAGTGGTCCATCTCTACTTTTTCTTCTCTCCTAAGCATCTTGCTTGTTGTTTACTTTGTGGATTGTTCGTAACACTCATTCCCTCACTTGCAACTCACGTGATGAACATTGCGTGTGATTGTGAAACACTTAAAATTTTTTTCAACATATATATATATATATATATATCACCACGCTTCCAAATCCGAAGTTTACTGCGGTTTATCTTATATATTTACAGTGAAAAACTTTAGGATGTTGTCGATGCACATATTTGGTTCACATGCCTTGTTCTTACTCACTAACTAGCTAGACTCAGACATTAAGGGCGACCTAAAAGTGTAGTATATAATGGAGACAACAGCTGGAAACTAGGCGTGTGCAATTGTAATCACGAAGAGCAACTTTGGGATTTTCTGCAACTTTAGCTCTGCAACAACCGGCATTGTTGTTAATACTGTTCTCCGTATCATGTACTCGCCTTTCAATCAATGGCAGTAAATCGCCTACTGTTTTGGTAGGAGTGATTTTTTTTTTTTTTTTCAAAAAAAAAAAAAAAAAACAAAATTGTACATATTGTTCTGACATGAATAGTATTCATTCACACACAGGGTTGTGTACCATCTCCAATAAATATAAACAAAATAGTTATTGAAAAAATACAATTTTTTACTTTAATTACTCATTTTTTCATACATATTCTAACAAATTTTTTATTCTATTATTATTATTTTTAAAAAATATTATTTTGTGTAGAAAATAGTGTGAAAGAAAGAGAAGGAGCGAGAAAGTAAAAGAAAGAAAGAGAGACAAAAATAATAATAAACAAAGTTTATAATGTGAATAGTGAATAGACTAATCAGCCTATTTACTATTCACACTAGAAGGAAAAACTGCAAAATAGTTATTTTGCTGGAGATGAAAGTATTATGAGAATTTAATATTTGGGTTATTCTTGGCCGGTGGTCAGTTTATAATTATGAGAAAAAGCCTATTTAGAAATATGCAAATTAGGAAGGAAACTAATTTTGACCCAAAGCCGACTTACCTTTCCATTTCCTTGGGTTGTGCAGCCCCTCAACTGAAAGATAATGGGCTTTTTCTGGGTTAAAGTAGGGCCCAAAAGTCAAGCCTACATTTTAACTTGCGTCCAGTCTATTTATGCCCGGATTGACAACCCGGTGGGGGATTGAATCGCGCTCGGGTTCTATTCAGGTCCGCCTTCTTCTTCTTCTTTCTATTTTGGCCCATTAACACATGGGCCTTCTAAGTCTTGCCCACCAAAGATGAAGACGGAGATAAGTATTATCGTCATCTTTGAAGAGTAGTGGGTCAGCTCCACGGTTTTGCAGGCTCTTCGCACGATTTTTTAAAATAAAATTGAAAAGAAAAAAAACAAAATATATATATAGATATAAATAATTTTAAAATATCCAAACCAAAGGGACGCTAAAAATCACTGAAGAAAGAAACTAGTGGAAACATTCCTGTTGACTGTTGTATTAACTCATTAGTGTAAAATTAGCTAGAAATGATAGGAGAGGAGGGGAGATGGACATGGCAATGGGTAGTAGGAGAGGGAAAAAGTTAGATAATTGAAGTCAAAAAAACCACTTGAAAAGAACTTGTGGCATTATCAAACCGTAGCTATCAGGCATCAGTCTTTCACCCATCATCAAATGGTACAACTTTGTAGGACTTAAATGAAAGGAAATCCAGCCTAATCTGATCCGATTCTTTTTGTGATTTGACCCACCACCCATGAATAAAACCGACTTCTACCCGCACCAAACTTAACTCAATACAATCTAAAAGAATTTGATACAGATTTTCAACAATTTTGTTTCGATAACGAGTGTGATAGAGTTTCTATGAAAACCTATTTGTTTCAATAGGTTTTGAATCGACTCTAACGAGTTGAGACAGATAAATTTTATAAAAACTCTTTCATATTTATTGTTCAAATTGCTTAAAAATCAAAATAGACGAGAAAGTGACAAATCTGCACTACCTGTGGTTGTTAAGTGTTTGATAATTGGAGTCAAAAAGCCTGGAAGAATGCATTGATTTTGACACCCATTTAGTAGGGGTTGGGGATTAGAAGTCAAATTTTCACATGGGGGGTTATGTGTTCTGCTGAGGTAACATGTCGTTTTCAACAAAGATTGTCATTTTTATGCGGTGGATCGGCGCACTATCGAATGCTATATATATAATTCAACGTGAT
>NC_081548.1:23349239-23418753 GCF_901000735.1 Corylus avellana | reverse complement strand
AGAGACAAAAGTAATAATAAACAAAGTTTATAATGTGAATAGTAAATAGACTAATCAACCTATTTACTATTCATACTAGAAGGAAAAACTGCAAAATAGTTATTCTGCCAGAAATGAAAGTATTATGAGAATTTAATGTTTGGATTATCCTTGGTTGGTGGTCAGTTTATAATTATGAAAAAAAGCATATTTAGTATTTAGAAATAGGCAAAATAGGAAGGAAACTAATTTTGACCCAAAGCCGACTTACCTAGCTCTCTTTCCATTTCCTTGGGTTGTGCAGCCCCTCAACTGAAAGATAATGGGCTTTTTCTGGGTTAAAGTACGGCCCAAAAGTCAAGCCTACATTTTAACTTGCGTCCAGTCTATTTATGCCTGGATTGACAACCCGGTGGGGGATTGGATCGCATTCGGGTTCTATTCAGATTCGCCTTCTTCTTCTTCTTTCTATTTTGGGCCCATTAAAACATGGGCCTTCTTAGTCTTGCCCACCAAAGATGAAGACGGAGATAAGTATTATCGTCATCTTTGAAGAGTAGTGGGTCAGCTCCACGGTTTTGCAGGCTCTTCGCACGATTTTTTAAAATAAAATTGAAAAGAAAAAAAACAAAATATATATATAGATATAAATAATTTTAAAATATCCAAACCAAAGGGACGCTAAAAATCACTGAAGAAAGAAACTAGTGGAAACATTCCTGTTGACTGTTGTATTAACTCATTAGTGTAAAATTAGCTAGAAATGATAGGAGAGGAGGGGAGATGGACATGGCAATGGGTAGTAGGAGAGGGAAAAAGTTAGATAATTGAAGTCAAAAAAACCACTTGAAAAGAACTTGTGGCATTATCAAACCGTAGCTATCAGGCATCAGTCTTTCACCCATCATCAAATGGTACAACTTTGTAGGACTTAAATGAAAGGAAATCCAGCCTAATCTGATCCGATTCTTTTTGTGATTTGACCCACCACCCATGAATAAAACCGACTTCTACCCGCACCAAACTTAGCTCAATACAATCTAAAAGAATTTGATACAGATTTTCAACAATTTTGTTTCGGTAACGAGTGTGATAGAGTTTCTATGAAAACCTATTTGCCTAAATAGGTTTTGAATCGACTGTAACCAGTTTAGACAGATAAATTTTATAAAAACTCTTTCATATTTATTGTTCAAATTGCTTAAAAATCAGAATAGGCGAGAAAATGGCAAATCTGCACTACCTGTGGTTGTTAAGTGTTTGATAATTGGAGTCAAAAAGCCTGGAAGAATGCATTGATTTTGACACCCATTTAGTAAGGGTTGGGGATTAGAAGTCAAATTTTCACATGGGGGGTTATGTGTTCTGCTGAGGTAACATGTCGTTTTCAACAAAGATTGTCATTTTTATGCGGTGGATCGGCGCACTATCGAATGCTATATATATAATTCAACGTGATCAAAGGGTTTAATTAGTAGTGGTTGCTCAATTGCATGACCCCTTTTTGTACCCTCACCGTCACAACTATTAGGGATAAATAATTTACAATTTTTTTTTTTTTTTTTGAGAATTGAAACTAAGCCGTATGAATTTTTTTTAAAAAAAATTTGGACAGCTTAAGAAAGAAGATTGTAGGGCTTACGTATACTGAACAATGTAAGCTGTTGAACCCACCTGCTCGAGGCAGATGGTCTCTATAGTCGCCTAAAAATAGCTTGAATTTTACATAAATTTGAGTCGCCTAATTTTAAGCGGCATAATCCTTGTCTTTTACTTGGATCGAGATCCCTTACAATTGACTATTCAGAGTAGGTGAATCTCATAACCTAGATTTAAGTATAATTTAGACAACCTAATTAGAGAAAATCCTTATTCCTTTTACCTGACCCTAGGAAGAGGAACCCATAGGATTTATCTATGGCCCATTGAAAGTAGAGGCAAGAGGTCAAAGGTCAAAAGCAAACAGGCAATAGCAATTATAATGGTTTGATATGTAGTTGGGCATGTCTTTTATATTCTATAACAGCCTAGGCCACTGTGAATATGGGGGATATATTATAGGCTTCTTTGTACCTGTTTTTGGGTCTAAAAATTGGACAGAAAAAAGGTTGGTAATCAAATCGAAGGTCCATAATTTGTGTAGGATATGGTAGGAGCTTGACTTCCCCCCCTCTATGTCCCCTCCAAAAGTTGTTGCTACCGGCTTAATTATGAACCTCTTGGAAGCTCACTGCAATTATGCTCGAAGCAATCATTTGAGTTATAGATTAATCCCTTTTTTTGTTCCCTTAAAAAAACAAGAGAACTATTTGGGGATTAAAAATGGTCCTTGTAATTGGCATTGTTATAAGTTGGGATTTGTTTGGTTGCCGGGAAAAAGTCTGACAAACATTTTTCTAATGGTGCAAATTGGTTTATTTTGTCAGTAATTTTGCCCACAATTATTGACCCTTTTTTTTTTTTTTCTCGTGTCATCTCAATCTCAATCCTCCTTTTGTCATGCGGGTCAAAATTGCTAATTGAGGAGTATCCTGACAGAATCTTACCAGAATATCAATAATTTTCAAAGTTTTGTGTGAGTGATTCTCTGTACGGAGAGTTGACCTCATGACCTAATACGTGTCTAACCTTATGAAATTTTTTGTTGATACCACTAAACAACTGTCTCTAGTGTTACATGTAAACACTACTTACATACTAGATTGCCACCTTTGTTTTGTTTTTATTTTTATTTTTTATCATCTCATTTGTGGAGGAACAGGGACCCTTTTTCCTATCCCTCATAATCAAATTCGTGGAGGAACAGGACACATCCTATATGAAAAACTACAACCCGTGACAATCACATCCAATTTACCCCAATAAATTATTCTCTAGTATTACAAACTATTCTCTTTCCATGTATTTGATGTATGTGGTATTTTGTTAAAGCTTAGAAGACAAACCATCTTGAAAACAATGGTTAAAGACAAAACCGAAGCAGGTGAAACAGAGCAAGTGGAAGACTACTTGCTATGCTTTCACGTGTCCTTGTGCCATTATCACACCCACAATTTGGTACATGATTGAAAAATTAGGATCTTTTTCCGCAGAATATTTAATTAGTTATATTAGATTAGTATTTTTGTCCTGAAATATAATTATTTGAATCAGAGAAAATCCTCCCATAACAATTTTTAAACACAATAAATTATCATAATAGATTGAAAAAATTTACAAGATATTTTATTTATTTATTTTCAAAATCCTAAACCAATTTCATTTATTAACGTGAGTTGAGAAATAGTTTCTATTTTTAATTCAAAAAAATTATGATAAACCATAAATAAAATCTCATTTTATATTTTTAAAGAGTGTTTTGTGTATTAAATTATTTGATAATGTATTTATTTTAAAATGAGTAAGGTTAAATAACAAAAAATTGTTCAAAAATTAGTTGAAATTACCATATCAATATTGTTATATTGTTAGATAGTTATAAGATTGTTATTCTTTTAAACAAGAGAATCAATCATAGCCAAGTACTAATAAAAACATTGACATTTGCTGTCAAGATAGTATTATTGAGATAATGGACAACCATGGTGGAATTTCTCTACAATTTTTCCATTAATTAATCAATAATAAATCACAGAATTTACAAAAGTGGCCCATAATAATCCCTAATCATCACTTGCTTTTCTTTGCTTGCACGAAATTCAAGTGCCTCTCAATCTTTTTTTTTTTTTTTTTTTTTTTCGCCTCCACTCCGATCCGAACCCGGGACGACTCGGTGGATAACCCACCCACCCATTTGCCGTCTCCTTAGCATTCTCCGGAGCATTTACAGTAATTACTCACGACCCCAGTACCCAATAATGACATATTTTTCCAGAAAAAAGGAAAAAAAGAAAAGGGTAAAAGGGTAAAACCACCTGTACTGTGAAAAATCAGCAAACCCCCACTCCGTTAACTCGGACCGAGTCACACCCCGGGTGAGAACCGAAAACCGATTTCTTCGTTTACCAGATGGTTTTCTCGGCGAGCCCATGTAGCAACGGCCGAGACTCGGGCCAGAAGTCGAGGTTGCTACGGACGCCCACGTGGCAGTACCTCTGGAAGTCCTCGAGGTTGGTGAACCGGGCCGAGTTACCTGACTCGGACCGCGAGATGAACCGGAGGACCTCCTCGAAGAGCGACTCGTCGCATGGAATTGCGAGTGGGCCTTGGTTGGCGAAGCCGTACTCTTCCTCGGCCTGGACCAGGAGCTTCTTGAAGACGGGGTGGTTCAGATACGTAGCGCGCACCACAAAGCGCCTGCAGCTGCTGCCCACGCAGACCGCCACGTGGCCGGCGGGCACGTCGGACGGTATGCGATTGGCGGACGACAAGCGGGCTTTGTTGCGCCACCGCCGCAGCATCTGGCGGAGCCTAACAATGTGGCGGATTTTGCTGCACTTTCCCAGCCCGGCTGACATTTTCTCGGGAAAGTGACGGAAAAACAGAGACTAACAGCTCTTTGGTTTTTGTGACTCTCGGTTTTCTGAAAAAAATGAGAGCGATGTTGGAGGGTTTGGCTTGATGGGAGAGACGTGGGTTATATAAAAGATCGGGGTTGGAAAGTACCCTTGGTTTTCGAGATAATTACGAGGTTCTGTTTTGCTGTTTTCTCATCAAATGTTTTTCTGAAGGGCAATGATTTGCTGACTCTTGGTAGATTTACTTGAATAATACGATCCCGTATTTTGGACGAAGTTAATAATGAGTAATTTATAATTAATTAATTATTTAGGTGATGGCTTAGTGTATTTTTTTTTTTTTTTTTTTTTTTGTCAGTAGAAACATTTAGGTTCATAATGAATTTTGGATGAAGATTCACTACAATAAAGGCTCTTGGAATTCTATAAAAATTTGAAGAGTCTAAGATAACAAGTTGTGAAGCTTATCTATCTAAACCACTGAAAGTGTTGTGCTTATCTATTAATATCCAACATCCCTTCTATCTTAAGTTGCTTAAATTTTAGTGAAATTTAATAACCTAATTTTAGAAGATTTCGACTAGAAAGAGTTTTTGAACGAGAGATGCGATTGGGTTATTGTAATTCATCTTATACATTTATAGTGCATTGTTTTTAAACAAAATTGTAGAAAGTATCTCATTTAACACGGATTTAATTATCGGGCGGGAAGTAGAAGGTAGTGCCACAGCCGCCGAGGGCAAAGAGAAAAGGACGGGTAAGTAGGGAGTCTTCGAGTTTGAGCTGTCCGTAAGGGGCGTGCTTTTGGCGTATCAAGCTCCAAAATAGAAACTTAAAAAACCCCCACCACATGCATGGTTGCAACTAAAAGGTTCCCAAAGACCCCTCTCTCTAGCAGTGGTTGAGGCCAATGAAGATGCCCTTTCTGCTCTCTCTTCTAACTTTAAAAAAAATTAAGGTCCCCAAAAGCCACCTATTTTGTATTCTCCAAATCTGACCATGTCCCATGTGCAAGGATGCCCCATCTTTCCATTTCTTTAAACCTCCCAACACAAACTGCCAAACTGTTTTCCCCTCCTAATCACCGTTAGTGAGGCTGGCAAAATAGGTACCTGACAGGTACCCGTTTATCCTATCCATGTTTTTTTATAATAAAATTTTAGATAATTCATGCATCTAATCTAAAATCTTATTATAAAAAATCATGCGTAGAATAAACAAGTATGTGACAGGTACTTATTTTGCCAGCCCTTTCTTACCCAATCAAATTTCGGCTTTTTTAAGCATAAAACTCCTTCCAATGGCCAGATTGGGATCCTCAGCAATCAACTACCCAAATTGTTAGTTAATGTGAGAGAACAATTTAAGGCATGTTTGGGTGAACGTTTAAGAGATCTAAAGTGCATTTAATGCTCAAAAAATCTGTTTGAAGAAAAATGTACTCGTTTAGTAAAAAAAAATTGAAAGCGCTTTTAAGGATCTAAAAAGCTTAAAAATTGCCAAAACGTACTTTTGGCAAAAACTTAAAAATAAAATTTTTGCCAAAAAAACGCTTTTTGACGTAAAAGCTATATTTTTCGAACACAATCTTAAACATACTATATAAGTTTGATATACAATATCTCACATATATTTTTCGAACACAATCTTAAACATGCTATATAAGTTTGATATACAATATCACATTAACCATCTTTAATTACAAACAATTTAAATGGCTAATTGCTGTAAATTTTAATCTCTATGGGGCACTTCAAGTGGCCATCTAAATCAATCATTTTCAGTATGTTCATGCCCTAAAGATTTTACAGGGTCTAAACCCATTAATTAAATGAGTAGGAAAATGGAGTGAAGATGGGCCTAGGTGGGATCCATGGGTCCACGTGCATGTTATGCTTGGTATGGTACATCCCCCCCATAACTTCCAATTAGTATAGTCACTACCCCACCTGTTAAGATTTAAGGATCATAGCATTTATTTTCCTTGTTCAATATTCTCACCAAATACACCTCCAAACAAAATTCATCAACAATTTAAAACCCCATTGCAGCAACATAAAACTATTATGGCCATGTTTGTTAATATTTTTTGCTATGTTGGTTGAAACTATTAGAATAATGCTACTCTTACATTTATTTATCATATACATTACATACAGACTGTCGTGACGTATTTTAAATAATTTTTTTATATCACTTACTTAAAAAAAAAAAAATTCAAAACACATTAACAAACATAGATTTATTTTCTTGGAATAAAACCATTTATAAATAATTCAAAATGCAAAATATATTTTCACTTTTATTATTATATATAACATTTTTTTCAAACTAAAAATCAAAATTACTCTCTAAATCAAAGTAACAAGCATACCCCATTATAAAATCCTCCAAAATATACACGAATCATATCACATACATCTCTTTTATTTGTTTTCTTCTTCAATTTAATTCCCATGTTCCTTGTTTCTGCTGGACAAAAATTGTAGAGGCAGATTTGGGGAATATTTGCAGGATTTCTCGAACAAGGGCAATCTCGAAATTAAACGAAACAGCCAAGGCCATTTTCCAGCCTTGCACATCTTTCGGCTGGGGTCTATTATCCACTGCGAACCGAGCATGTAAAAAGCTCGAGCCCCTAGGCATCCGGGACCCACTTGTCAAATGACGTGGCATTTGAGCACGGCACTCTAGGAATACCGTTAAGATCCCCACGCACTGGCAAATGCTGACATGGCACCGTCTTCCGTCTTGGGAGCCTTACCAAAGGGGTCCTGGAGTGGGACCCTTGATAAAAAAGACCCGCTCCCATTGGGGCAATTGGGTCATATTTTATGTGCTCACGCACAGACGGGAAGGACTTGGTAGTACTTTCGACAAAGGCCGTCCAGGTTCGGAGCCGCTTCGTTGTACTGAACGGTGTCACGGGCCTCACGGAAGCACGGCCCGTCGTCTACTTCGCGTACGGCCAGCTTGCAATTTTTAAATCTTAAAAAGTGAAAAGTAAAGTAAAACTCCTACCTTACATTGCACTCACATCCAATTTCAAAGTAACGTATTTTAATGGTTAATATAGTAAATAATACGCATACTGACATGCTAGTGTGTAAATGTGGGTTCAGATGTGTCGATCCACATTTTAGTGATCAATGTCGTAATACGTGAATTGCACGTCAGTTTAAAAAAATATTACAATAAAAAGAGAAACGCTTGAGTGCAATAAAAATACTATTTTTAGCTTATAAAAGTCTTACGTGACAAGAGGCCATAGGCTCCACCCTTAGTTGTTGTGGTCCCATTCACTAATGGGCTTATGGCCTCTTGCCACCGAAGATTTTTATGGGTCAAAAATAGTCTTTTTATTACACTATAGCATATCTCTAATAAAAACTGTCATAAGTCCGACGCCACCATTTTTATTACAGACTGTCCATGGTTACTTTTTAATTTTTTTTTATAATGAAATATTTGTTGGTATCTTTAAGGAGGTCTTTAAAGTACTTGATTAAGCAAATAGGCAGTGGAAAACAGAACAAAGAGATTAGGGAAACATCAATCAAGGGTGTTTATTAGTTTAGAATGTGGAAAGAGGACGTGTGTTCCCCAATAGTTTAGTTATAACAGAAAAACTTTTGTTGGTAGTTTGTTCAAATGTTTTGTTTTTTAATTTTTTGGGAATCTCTTTATCGTTTGTCATGGACATCTAGGGTTTATGGTAATTAACTTGGATTAAGCCTGACAATTATGATTAAACTAGTATTATTCCCAAGCTGGCACATGCTAAGCTAGTTTAGAGACATAATTATAATTATTTCTTTCGAAAAGACAATGTCTTATCAGATTTATGCTTTCCTTTTTTTTCTTTTTCTTTTTTCGCCCACTTTCGATGTACGCAAAACATCCTCTACATGCTGCCACGTCGTGGGTGTCTTTTTTTTTAGCTCGTGGATGTTACACAAATTCTTAAATTTACATCGATAATTGCTCATTTTTTTGACATGTTTAAATTTTGAATCTAATGATGGTTTTCACTATCGTGTCACAAATTGAACACTTGAAAATAAAATTTTTTAGAAATTGTATAGCATTTTTCTAAGATTAATGCAAGCACTATGATGTCTTTGAGAGATCAAAATAGTTACAATTGGGGATTTTTTATAATTGGGTCGGAGGTTGGAAGAGGGGTTTGATAGGGCTTCTTTGCCCTAGCAAAAAGCCTATTTCTCCAAACAAGTTGTTTTGACACGAGAGTCTTCACTCACGCAAGGTCCCCTCTCAACGTTCCTACAATTTTTTTTTTTGTTCGTACACTTTGCAGGGGCGGAACTACTAAAGGGCTCCAAGCACCCAAAATGTTCCCAATTTTATATTTTTTATATTTTTTTTATCTATTAAAAAAAACCCTTAAATACTTCTAATATCAAATTTGTATCCCCTTAATTTATTTTGATTAAAAAAAAAAAAAATTTCCATCCCTTGCATACTTGTGCAGTTCACAGAATGAAAATAATTAAATAATGGAGGCCCTTATAGTCCGGCATTTTATTAGCTGAGCACCATTGGATATGGTGGTGGATAAAAGCTTTTGTCAAGATTTGCTTCACGATTTCTGTCAGAAATACATAATATTGCAACACCATATGCATTTGCATATTAACTTGAATGTATTCAAAATGCTAGAACTTGCACGTGCCCATAATATTTGAGATTAAAGAACATTAATATTGGCTTGCCTCTATAGTAGAACCCAATTAGTTTGACTATATGTTTTTTGTTTTTTTGTTTTGACCATTGATCGTGGAAGCCTAGGTGAAATTTCCATTTTTGAAATAACTACAAGATGTGGAAAATTTCAAAATATGTCCTTTGTCCTTTGCCATATTGAAGATGGTATGGTAAAACGAATCAAATGATGCCATATGTCATCTATAATTTCTTTAATTTGACACCATTCTCACCAAATATTGTCTCATAATTTTTTTTTTTTTTTTTACGTGTTTGCACGAAAGGAGAAAAAAGGGGAGGATAATTCAAACTAGTAATCTCCGCTTCATGACGCGTGGTCATTATCCAATTGAATTATCTCTTGGGACCTACTAGAATCCTACTTTCTTTTAACATAAGAGTACTTTATTCCATTACTACGAACCCCGTGATTTTTTTTTTTTTTTTGAGTGAATAATGCCATGATTTAGGACTACAAATTGATTTATAATAACTACGGTGAGCCAAGTATGGAAAGGAATAAAATTTCGAAAATATTACCATAATATTCTAACTCTTTTTTATTTATTTATTAAAATGACGAGATAATAGCACTGTTTGGACTTATTCATTGGAAATAATTTGTACTAAAGAGAGGAAAAAGAAGAAAATAAAAAGGTGGGCATTCATAATTATTGTGCCTTTCTTTCGGTCCCATTTTCATGGTCTACAGAATTTCATCAAACTGAATCATCTCATTTCCCTTTTTATATCTTCGTGGCTGTAAAGACCACAGTAGCAAATAGTGTCTTCAAATGTCCTGCAAAAGCCTATGAAGTGACTCAATTCTTCGTAGGGCACTTTTAAAATTTATGATGTTATCTTCAAATAAAGGGGGAAAAAAAATCTGTAAAATTCATCTTTTCGTATATCATGTCATATTAATCAACAAATACAAATTATAAATATACCCTAAATAATTAAAATATTAAATAATTTAATGTACAGTTTTATTTGTGTATTATAAAATTAATGGTGTTTAATTATGTTATATAGGCATGACAGATATTGAAGCAGCTCATCAGATTAATTGGTTGTTACACAATTTGGTCTCAATCTGTGACTGTCAGCATATATAATTATGGAAGTATAGAATAAAAAGAGGATAGGTCAACATCTCAAACTAGAGAACCACATATAGTTTAGAAGCACAGAGCATTCCAATGATGAGGAAAGGAAGTTCATTGAGGAAAACTCATCAAAATAATATGAGTCAAACATTATAATAGCAAAAATCTGCTCTCTTATATATGGTCCACAAGTGTGTGAACCCTTATCTTTATCAAATAAATGAAGGGTTTATGATATATGTACACCACCATGAATACGACCCCATTATGAATTATGACCCATGTTGCTACTTACTTTCATTTCCTCATAAAGTCAATATCGCACTCCACCACCCACCAATTAATAGGGGTGGAACTAGAATTTTAGATTTGGGAGATAATTTTTTTTTTTTTTTTAAATATTCGGAGGTTGAAAGTTAAGTAGAATATCGTGGCCACAGTCAGCTTTCTCCATCTCACAATAAGTCCATGCAATTTCAAACCAAAAAAGAAAAATACTAATGTGTGAATATTGAGTTATAACTTCTATCACATCCTATTAGAATAGTTGACCGTAGTCTGAGAAAGCGACCCAAAGTACTTGTAAAGAAGAGAAAGATAAACACAAAATTAAGCTCGTCGGAACGGGCCTACAAAAATAACTCTGATTCTTAACTCAGTATGACTGAGACGAATAGTATTAGAGAATAAGAGAGAGAGTATGAAAGAGAGAGCCGAAACTATGGCTCCCTTAGTTTTCAAATTTTCTCTTAATTTTTTTTTTAATAAGTTAAAAATATATGCTTAGAAACTAAGCTTGATCCCCCTCGTTCGAAACAGGTGAATCTTATATTCCTAGATTGCTCAAAACAGGTGAATCTCGTACCTTTTTTTTGGAGTGTCCAAATTATGCAGGGGTGATGATAAAAGAAATAGTACTTGAAGATTTGGAGGGGCACTAGACTGTCCATCTCCAACACGACTCTAAAAAGAGTGGTGGTGTGATATAATGATTATAGTATTAGTGCAGAGGCAATAATATTGTATCTCGACCGACCACAAAAAGGAAAAGGGATATGCACAAAGGAGAAGAAGACAGTACACACACAAGTGCACTAGCACGTACCAGATCCAGATGGAACATCCAACGAATGAACGAAACAAAAGAAACCGACCCTTTGGAAACTTTGTCAACGCACGCTCACAACCAAAAAGCGTTTGCATGTTGCAGCTTTTTCAGACTAAAATTTGGACGGTGCAGAGCAGAGCAGAGCAGTAGAATCTAACTCCACCAATTTATAAACCATTCATCATTGCCACAGCTTCCTCTTATACATGAAGAAAGAGATCGAAGGGGATATATATTAAAGTTGATCTGCTGTTAATGGGTGTATATATATATATATCTAGGATTAGGAAATGCCAGCGAAATAGCTAGCTAGCCACCCCATCCCCATGCATGATGCACCCAACTTCACACTAACAAACAAACCCCTTTGTTTTTGGTTTTAGAAAATTTGGAATGGTTCTTTCCCAAGAAATATACTCTCAGAGAGATCTAAGCCCATAACATCCATGCCTCGAGCTTTCTTGAACAGCTGCCCCCTTTGTGTTCAATCATTCATTAACATACACCTTCCTTTTGCTTGATCAAAGCATTGAAGATGCTAGCTAGTCTCTTAGGTTTAGGTTCTGTTTATTAATGTGTTTTGACGGGGTATTTTCCATTTTTTATTTTTGTTTAGAGTGTTTTGTATCGGGGTTATTTGATAATTTTTTGCTTTTAAAAGAAAAAACAAAAGATATAAAACATAAATTTTGATAAACAGAGCCTAGCTAGTTTCTTGAACATGACTCGGATATGGCAATAAACTATAAAACGAAATTATTTATAAGAGTAATGTTAAAAATCATAATTTTATCTCACAATATTGACGTGACAGTCCTAACCAACCCTTATATCAGTCATTGTTAAAAATAAAATAGAAAATGTGCCTTACAAATTCTCTCTGTCTCTCTCTCTCTTTGTGTCAATGATGATTATGATGAATTCAAGTATACATGATAATCGAAGATCATGCATTAGGGACACTATGATGCATGCAAGCGACCTCATTAACATGATGATAATGGTTGTGTTAAGTGTTTGACAAATTTTGGTGGGTGGCATGTCGGGTTTAATTACTCCAAGCCCTAAATTATTCCTTAACTGTTTAATTGTTTAATCAAAACAAATGATTGAAAATGATTGGCATACTGCCTACTTAGCAATTAGATTTGAATCTCTGCATCAATTATGACTTTGATCAGCAAATCCTCCACCAAGAACATTGTCTTAAGTGGTTTTTTTATTTTTAATTACAAGGGAAGTCTTAGGGACAACTGCCATTGGTGTCATTAACACCCTATCGAAGTCTTCTAATTCTACTATTAAACTCTCCAAAACCCATCCTCAAATATTTTCCCGACATTTTTATCATGTTCAGTTTTAAAATTTGTGCATAGTTTGAGACGGAACTGAAAGGACCTTGAAAATAAGAGAGTCCTTGGAGGTGGGGGGCGATGCGCTGTCAAGAATGTTAGTATAATTCAAATTCCACTAAATTAATCAGGGCATTTGTCTAGTTTGTATTCCATAAGTGATTTTCGTATTAAGATCAAGAACAGTTATTGCAAATGATAAACAAATTAATTAACAACGCTATTATCTTTCATTTTTTTAGTTCTTTTTTCAATGCAAGACGAAAAATGGAATTTAAATGTATAAGAGCATATCTAACTACTGCCTTTCACACTTGTATAATATCATATTCCCATCTACAAAAGATTTTTAGAATCCTTTCACAACATTGAGAGAGAGAGAGAGGATGTGAAAGATAAACCAAATAAAGATTATGTGTCAATTAATATTTTATAAGTAATCCTACTCTTCACACTCATTTTATGCCGGCTGACACGTCACGAAAGTCAGTGAGAAATGAGAGTGCAGTGTCAAACTATCAGTCACTTAAAACACGCCATGTCAACTAACGTGAAATGAGCGTGAAAAGTAGCGTTACTTAATCTTTTCTTGTTCACCATATGTGGGAAAATACAAAGTATTTTGAAAAGAGGTTTGGGATACTTGTGTAAATAAGAGAGTATGGGGGCATGTTAGCTAGGGTGCCGGATTTTGTGGGAAACTCTGTCACGACCTTCTCCTATACTCTTCTGATTAAAAATACAAGTGCTCACATGGGGAGTTGGATGGACATGAGAATCATTCACCAACCTGAAAACCCTCTATCTTTCCCATTCGTCTCTTTCACCTCAAATTCATAAAATATCCTTTAAATATGCAGAAGAATTATCATTCAAACAAACCCTTTAAAGTTTTATATTTTCCTTTTTAATATATTCATAAGAGAAGCTAGAAGTATGGTGGGGTGTTTTTGACAGGAGCCCATACCTGATGATGATTGAGAAAATATTCCGCCAATGTACATAGATCTGTCTTCAAATTTGTTAATAGATTACCTACCCCGATATACAACTGCTATGGGCTATATTGCATATAAGAAGTACACGGTTGAAATGGAATGTACTTTGCATCCCCAAATCCCCCTCAACATTGATTGATGAACCAACACTAGGTGTCAACAGCTTTCCATATGCTATACCATTTGACTAAATCTCCAACCGAGTCTTGGGTTTTTGACATCTGTCCATTCTAGTTGTAACATACAAATAATTGCATTCCAACTAGGATTTAGGTTCAAATTTCGCAATAAGAATCTTCACACAAACTTGATTACTATTAGTTCTTTGGGTTTCACTCATGCTCTGGTGAGGCTAGGTCAAAAACGCATGCGGTTTTCTATTGTTTAGGCCGTTCTTATCATGAATTTCCAAGGAATAGATGCTACTATAGCGACACTCAAGCAAAATAGTCACAATTGGTTGTCCCCTCTTACATTTTTTTTAATAAAAAAAAAAAAGAAAAACCATTCATGTTCGTTCAATAGCCATGTTATTACAATAATAATAATAATAACTTTACAATATTCTGAAGTTGGGCCACTGGCATGCTGATTTCGCTCGGAAATTTGGGCTTTGAAGATGAGCTGAGCCCTGCAGTTCAGTTGGTCCTAGCACGCTTTGACCTCCTAAACCCAACGATTAAAAGAAAATAAATGTTGTTGGTCAATCATTTTGCAATTTGCAAGAGCAGATACATATGAGACTACTTGCTTCAAGAAGACAAAGGAATTGGGATGAGTTATTGTGAGAATGGAACGGGATCCCCAATAATTTTCTGCCCAAATTGCTTAGGCAGCAGGTTGTGAAAGAGCTTATATAACCCACATGCCCAAATAAATTTTGGACTGCCCGACTAGTTAGGCAAGCTCGGTCACTTACGCTCCCCAACTTGCTAGCCAGAGATCCTTATCCATCTTGTATTTATCAGAAATGCACAAGTTTGGCTGCTATGTACATTCTACTAAAAAAAGAATCCAGTGGTACAAAAGCTTGCAAATTGACGAAAATGATATCTTGATATTATAAGCTTAATGAGGTGAAGAAAAACGTCATCAGACTCGTATAAATCTAACAAAATTTCTAGGCATTTTAATAAAACATCAATGCCATAAAGAGGTTTGACAATTACATGAAGGCAGAAATTGCATGGCTCAGTTACAGAGAACAAGAGTACAGATAGTCTTTAAGACTCCTCTTTAATCTTACGTTTCTTTGACTTCTTGATTTGAGGGTCACTGTGCCAGGAATAAGCTTCACCAACTACAGTATAATGCTGTTGAATTACCGTGTCTCCCTCACTTTCTCCTCTCTTCGTTGTGCTCCTATACAAAGTGTTTTAAAATTACTGTCAGCATGGGAGAACCTTTAAAAAAATTCAAATTTAAACACAAAATTCTTTCAAGTTCTGTTAAAAACCTGTCAATTAGTGGAACATCTTCCATATTTTTAGCCAACCAACGAATGCTTCCTGTGTTAATTGGAACTAGAGACCCAGAAATGTGCAGTAGTTCCTCATCAAAACTGCAAAAATGAAGAATCACTGATGTGAATCATGTGATCCATGCATTTATATAATGTTTTTCACATGCAATCAGGACAAAGTTCAACATAATATGCATAGCAGTTTGAAATTTTTTATTTTCTTCAAAAATTACAAAACCGTAAGCAAAAATCTCAGAATGTCACATAATAATTACACTATGCTTAATAAATTCAACAATGGAGCAATTATGAAATTGATGAACACAGCAATCAACATGTTGAAGATTTTAGAAATATGTAGCAGGACTTATACATGTGATGATTTCTAAGCTAAACGAAAATATGTTAATATGAATAATACAAATATCTTGTAAGTAGATGATTTATCAACAAACAATTCACTGAGGAAGATCCTGAATGGGAACGAACATGTATTAAAACAAAAATAGTAACTTCTTCCCTCAATCCTTTCACAGTTGACGAATTAGAAGGAAACAAGGAAAAAGAAACACAGACGGTAAATCCCACCAGTCCATCATCACAATTCTCATAATTCTATCTGCTAAAATTGATTGTGCGTAAGGTTTCCTTTTAAATGTAATTCACACATGCCTGGCAGCGACACATAAGACACAATTTACCACAATGCATAGGTTAAATTTTTTGTTCCAATTTAAAATAATTTTTAACAGGAAACAAATTTTACTAAAGTTGGTTCTCTTCAACACAAAAACTTCCTCTCTTTTGTTTATGGTACTATTGAGAGATTAAAAAACTAAAAAGATTTCACAAAGTTAGATCAGATCTCGTGAATATAGCAGAGAACAAGTCCACCCAGTGATTTTTTTTTTTTCAACTGCAATATCAATCCTCAGATTCCATATGCAACCAACACTACCTATATTGAGGGGCAGGGGCCATGAGAGAGCGAGAGAGAGTGAGAGAGTGAGGGTCTGAGAGACAGAGTGCTATGGACGGAAGTTGCTAGAGGAGGAGAGGAGAAAGCATGACATATTTCAGTTAAATGATGGAAATACACACACACCCCAACACACAAATTCATATATAACATGCACTCTAAATTATAGATGTAATAAAAATATGTCACCTCTTGACTAAAAAGCGAATCATGGTTCCAACCTTTATCACATGTCGCTTGTGAGATCTGCTAGCATATAGTTCCTCACCATGTTTCTAGCACAGATAAGCATATCATATAACTAAATTATTATCTCCCTCGTAGAGGTAGCGTGATACAAAATACAGAGGAAAGGCTGTGAAGTTTGAAATGCGGATGATGAAGAGCCACTTACAGTTTTATATTTGAATTCCTTTCGAATGTCTTCATCTGTTATGACAGCAGATGAGAAACCAAGAACAATGACATGAATAGATGTTTGTGTAAGCTTCACTACCTTTCCTTCTGAAAATGACAATATGAGAAAACAATCAGCATGGACAACATAAAAGCATATAAAGAACATGCAGTACATGTTCATGAAAACTTAATGGAGTGTACAGGTGGTCCCTCTGTTAAAAACCCTTTTATTATATTTAAAAACGAAAAAAAGGAAAGAAAGGAAAGTAAAGTGGAGTATACTGTCCCATTAATGATGAGAAGGGACATAGCATAACTACCTAAAAGCATATTTGGCTTTGGAGCAAAAAGTAACAACTTTGCTTTTAGGCTCACACCAAAATAAGGGTGCATTGCAGGAAGAATCTTTGCACGTTCATCTTGAATTTGGACATCATAAGCTAATACCACGCCCTCAAAATTTTCATTGAACCTGTAATAAACACCACAATTGCCACATAAGCACACTAGCGGAAGCAGACCTATGACATAATTTTGGAGGATCATTATTCAATTTTCAAATTAGATACAGATGTTCCACACTCTAAACCATCCCCAGAACAGATCCTGGATTTCTTAATACCAAAATCTCTAAAACTGCAGAAAGCTTGTGCTTCTAAGTACAAGAAATATAGCAATAACTAACAATGCAAAAACTTGCACCAAGTCTTTTTGGCAGCAGTAGAGTGAAAAAGCAACATCATGGTCACTATAAGAACAATCCATATTTATGAAAATGAATGTCATAATCCAAGGAGACATTAGTCACATCTGGACTACATCTCAAAAAGATTAATCGACTTACAATTAAAACTTCTTAAAGTCATTTATATAACTCAGTCTCACTTCGTATATAACCAATGTGGGACTCTTGACACATAAATGCCTCCATAATTCACCCATCCAACGTGGGATGGTAGAGCTTGCTATCAATGCACAAGAATTCCATTTCATCAATTTGGTTGATAGCATCCAAACACAACCATAATTACTCAATGTATAACATAGAAAGAAGTGCAAGGCTATTGGCTTAAAGTAAAACCTATTTGAAAGAAAGCTCTATTGAACATATTCACCAAAACATTCGAAGTTTCCCAGTTATTTTTCCAAGTTATCTTGGCTACCAAACAAAAAAAATATCAACACCCATCCCACTATAAAACTCAGTGCGTAATCAATCTGTCACAGAAAATAAACTCATTCATCCACTCCAATAACGCAATAATAACAACAGAAGAAAAGGTTCAAAATCATTGACGATTAAAAAAAAAATCAAATCAAATCAAAAGAGGGGTTTAAGGAAAGGTACTTGAAAAGCAGAGAGCTAAGCTCACGGAGGACTGCTTGGGAAACCTTGGTACTCTTTGATGGGTCCACGTAGACTATCAAACTGGCATCCGATACCTTCAATCCCTCCATTGCGAGCCTCACACTCTTAGTCTCTTTGCACAAAACAAGGTAAACAAGGTTCTCACCAATCTTTCACAAGAAACATTGAAGCGTATCAACCACAAGGTTTTCACAAAGAACAAATAAATTTCTTTTTCGCAGTGTTCATCAGCAAATAAACGGCCAAATAAAAAAAGAAAAAGCCATTACAAAAACAATCAACCCTCCCTCTAATTCTCAAAAGGCATAAGAGTAAGACATGGCAAATTAATATTTTTTTAAAACAAAAAAATCTTAAGGCATCTACCCTCGTTTTAACATGTTTCTTCTCTTCTCATTTCCCATGAAACAGAGATTAGAATGTGGTTTGAAAGCTGCACCATTGTGTTGCTTGAGGAAGAAGAGAAGTTGTATGTTTGAGGGCATGGAACTTCCCATAGCACAGGCTAAAGCTTCTGAATTTGAGATCATTTTACAATCAATTTTTTTTCTCCAAATTATATTCTTTTGGCCATTTTCTCTTGTATATTCTCTTGGAAACAAATATATATCGCGCCATGTTCAAAACAGACAAATAAAAAGTGGCATTTGACCCATATCTGAAGCAGAATGAAATTAATTTAGAAAAAAACAAAACTGAGGATATGAAGATTTTCCTAAATTCACCATCATCTTCTATATGTGAAATAAAAGAGATTCACTACAGAAGATGCCCATCCAGAGATTGTAGGCCTGAGGACTTGAAGAGTTTCCAGCTTACAATGTTTTTGTATGTATGGTGTTTGCACTTTTCATATCTTATAGTTGATACATTTGGGTCATCAATTACTAACGTTCTGTTTGAACTTCACTTAATTCATTTTTTTTTTTTCCTTCCTTCAAAAAGATCATTTTGTCTCCATACTCCTTCAATTGATTGATTAACACTTTCTATTCCACACTTTTGATCAATTTTTCATTAACTTTTCCAATGAAAACGGAAAGAGTAGAATAGTTTACCTGTTCTGTTCAACCGATGGCTGGGCTGCTGTGAGCCGCGTTGCACGACAGAAGGAAAGTGGGTTTGGTTAGATGTTGATGTAAGGAGCTTCTGCGGGAGGCGGAGGTGTCGGCGGCGGCGTACGGTGGTTTGAAGTGGCTGTCATCGTGCGGTAGTGGTTTTGGTGTGAGAGAGCTTCACTGAAATACGGCTCCCAATTTTGAAATCTAGGGTTCCTTTTGTGTTTTTTTTTTTTTTTTTTTTAAAGGCTAAAAATCACTCCTCCCACTCCTCATTCAGGGCTCTCAAGTGGGCTTGAATTGTATGGGCTTTTTTGAGCCCAAGAATATAGCAGTTTGAGTTACCAACAAGAAAAATTTGGGCTGCCCTTGTTTGTGCCACAATCTCATTGACTTAGCTCACTCTCATATGATTGGGTTTATACGAAGAAATGCTATGAGTTAATATTTTTTTTATATTTGGCTCATCTCATTTTACAAATCAACCATGAGATTTGTGAACTTATGTAAACCACACATAATCCAATGGTGAACCCTACAAACCTATGGTTAATCTGTTGAATTTGTAGGATAATATGGGTCAAATATGAAAACCTTATTAACCCCTAGCTTTATATGATAGTGTTGATAAGTCTTTTGATTAGCCTTTACTGAAAAGGAAACAAAAAAAAAAAACTATTTAAGGGTTGACGGATACTGTCATACTAGTCTAGTTGTATGGAAGTAGGACAGAAGTTGAGTATTTAACATTACTCTTTTTTCTTAAAGTAAAGCACCAACGAAAATGCTAGATTTTCGGTTATTTTGACTCGTGTCAACATAAGACTAAAAATTATGTTAAATCTTTTTTCCTTTTTTTTTATAAATGGGTGATGTATTGTAATTATTTTTTCACTTGGGGTAGATCAAATTCTTTTAATCACGTGCTAACACATATAATAAATTATAAAATAGTTGCCTGTGTAATTATACTGAATCACCAATCTTGAGTGCTAAATAGACAGAGTGACATTGGTTGACTAAATTTTGGTATGGAGATGAGTAGCGTACTTATATTGGTGGTAGGCCTAGGCCTATTATTTATTTATAAGGGCAATATGACCTTTTGAGGCATGGAAAAGAGGTCTTCTTTCAAGGGGCCTGCCCTTTATAAATTATGTTGTCTCATCATTACACAACCCATTGTTTATCTTATCATTCTTATGCTATTTTTATAAACTTTCTCCTGCAAATCAATTTACCAAAGTAATAATCAATGATTCTTGTTAAAAAAAAAAAAATCAATGATTCAATGTTAGGTGACTAGTTTTTTTTTTTTTTTTTTTTTTTTGGGGGAGGGGTGGGGGGGATGTTTGTGAGGAATAGAAGTTTTTTACTTGTATAAGTTGAATCTGACCAACATTAAAACTTGGATTGGAGCAAATAGTTCATATGTGATCCACTTATTAAAAATAAAAAAATAAAAAATTGGACTGCTCGCTCACTTGCCCAGACAGATGAGTCTCATATGAGCCTCAAAATGTTCCCTAATTTTTTTTTTTTTTCAAATACCCCTTAATTTTTTAAAATTCAATGTAAGTGTTCCCCACATCTAAAATCCCAGTTAAGCCCCTACCTCCAATAGGGTCGCACTACCCCCGGAGCATCTGATATAATCTAGGTGTGACGCCGACCATCCACTGATTCCACTCTCATTTTAATCCCTCTCTATTCCCTTTATGTTGCAGTGCAATATGACACTTTGTAACTGTGGAGAATTCTTCAAATTGAGAAATGGTATACACATTCTCATTCTCACCGTTTATGATGTCATTTTTAAAATTATCATTAAATTACTATTAAATTTTGAATTTAATAATAATTTTCATCATATTATAAATATAAAAGTAAAAATATGTGTAGTACTCTACTCATCCTTCAAATATGGTATAAAACTTCTCCTGCCCTATTGAACATGCATATAAAAAAGTACATATTCTAAAATATATATATATATGTTAACTTAATAAAAATTAAGTTAAACTAATTTACTCATATAAAAGTTTGGTGGAAAACTTTTTCTTGAAAACCTATGTGGGTCTCTTGGGTTTGAAGGTGTTCATCACCAGGCTTTTTGTGTTTTTTCCCTTTTTTTTTTTTTTTTTTTTTTGGAAAGGGGACCAACTCGAGGCTTTACTTCCGATGGCTGGTTGTCCAGGTAGAGTCGTTGGTCCATGAAATCCAAAGTGAATCTATCATGAACAGTGACAGTTTTTGTTCATTTAATGTTGTTGTTTTAAATGATTTTCCTTTTTTTTTATTTTTTATATTAACATATTTATTACCTTACATTATTTATATTAGTATTTATATAATTTAACTTTTAAATTTAAAATAATTATTATTACATTTTAATTTATTGATAATTTTACAATAAAATGAAATCAACTATGGGTTCATTGGTTCTAGTGGCAGCTCCATCACTTGTCTTTCTATTTATTTCAATAATGTAATAATTTACATCATTTATCACATTTATGTTATGGTGGTTAGTAAGTGGTTTACACTTTTAATTTTTTAAATGATTAACATTACAAATGGTTACGAAAAGGCATTATTATTATTATTATTATTATTATTATTAAAATAGTTTTTTCAGCTCAATCAGTAGAGTGAGAGAAGAGTTGGAATGGAAAAATGGGCTCTTCACTCGTCCCTATCGAAAAGCCCTAAAAGGAGCCTCGAATCTCGGTCCACATCCTCCACAAAGACCGAAGACATGAGAATGACTTGCATGAATGAATATATATAGCAATCATGAATTAAAATAAAAACAAAAGAAATATCCCATAAAACGATGATTTTATAATTTTTTTTTTTATTATTTAATTTAGAGGGTAAAGTAAAATTAAAAAATAGGGGTTGGTGGAAGGAAGGAAACTGGAAGACAAAATGGAGGTCTCTCATCAGAGGGTTCAGAAGCTATGTTCCCTCCCACCCCTACAATCTACACTGCTTCCATGTTCCCCTCATACCACGCCCGTTTTTAGCTTCTTTCACTCTCAATTATCACCTCTGGACCCCATCTCCATCATCCCTCATTTTGTACGCATTCCTAAATCAATCTTACATTTTTTTTTTTTTAATTAATACTTTTGTTTTCACCCTAATTAAAGGTTATCATAATCTCAATCATTTGTTTTTTTCAATAAAGTTCAATCCATCATCATTAATTAAAGTTAAGACAAGTGTTTTTTGTTTATACACTTATTTCGTTTGCATTTTTTTTTTTTTGATTTTGCATACTTCATCTATCATTAATTAAAGCTATAAATTTCTCATTTGTTACTTGTGATACAGTTTATATGGGGTTTATTTGACCTTATAAGTAATTAGAAAGCTTAAAAATTATTTGGACATATGAGTTCTTTTATAATTATTGTCTAAATTATTAAAATGTATATATAAAAAAAAAAAATCCACTTGGTGATTATAATTGTTTACTTGTTGAAACTAATATGCCTTTTGGAAGCTCTCAGTTTTTTTTTTTTATATGTTCACACAAAGGAAAGGAAAGAAAAGATTCAAACTAGTAACTTCTGCTTTATGAGATGTGGTTTATTGTCGATTGAACTAACCCTCGAGGGCTCAAAACCCTTTTTCATGCTTATCAAATAGCTCCAACTTTGCACTATATTAATTGACCGACACTTCTTCTGATCACTTCTTTATTTTTTTCTCATTTTTTCGTGCTTTAATTATTTGGAGGATGTTCATTTAATAAAAAAATAATTGTCAAAATGTTAAAAATGACAATGATATGGTAAGTAGTTTAATTATCTAAAGTCTCTAAGAGATAACTCAATCGATTAGAGATTACGCTTCATGAAGCGGAAGTCACTAGTTTGAATCATTTCACCCTCTCTTGTGTGAAGATATTTAAAAAAAAAAGAAAGTTTAATTATCTAAAGGGCCTCATTTATTCTTCTACTTGTAAAAATCACTTAACATTCAATTTAATACAAAAAATCTTTCTTTAAATTGGATTGGACTGGAGGAACACTTTATCATTCAATTTATTTAAGGATGTTTGTTTAAGAAAACCAGAAATATTGTCGTTTTTATTATTCTTTGTTTTTTTTTTTTTCTTAAAAATTAAGTCCATCATCATTATTATTTGACCTGTATCACCAGTAGGACGCATTGCCCAAAATCAATTATGATTGGGGAACCAGAGCATATACATAGCTTGGAATGTCATTTGTCTGGGCCCCCATGCCTGCTACTTCACTTTTTTTCCCTTTAAAGTGTATTTACTATTTACAATCACTGCTCAAACTGCGTACCACATAATTGCACCACTACATTATACCATGTCATTACTTTCTTGCTCATTTTGGTTGTGGTCCGTATTATTGCCAGAGATTGGATATTCAAGTCATATATACTTTATAATGTTTTTTAAGGCCTTAGGTGGAACTTTTAGATGGGCCTTATTATTATTATTATTTTTTAATATGTATATATTAATTAAATAATATTTATTTTAATATTATTATTATGTTTAGAGTTCTCATTTTTATTAATCCTTACAAAAATAAACACAACAATAATTTATTTATTTTTTTATTTTTTTTATGAATCCTTGATATACCTGTTTCAAACAAAACCCACAAAAAAAAATTGACAAAAACTCATACAAAACCTACCAAAAAATTGACAAAAACTCATACAAAACCCACAAGAAAAATCAAGCACATAAATAAACATTACAAAAAAAAAAAAATCAATATTTTATTTTATTTTATGAATCCTTGCCTCATTGACACACATGTTTCTCTCTCTTGCCTAGCCTCTCTCTCTCTCTCTCTTTCTCCATCACGTTCTGTTTTGAGTGAAACTAAGAAAAAAGAAAAAAGAAGATAAGAATGGAGGCTGTCGGCAGTGGAGAATAAAATAGAGAAAGAAAAAGAAATGAAAGAAAGTGGGTGGTTAGATAGGGTTAAAATAATCTTTCAATATCAAATAATTTCGGATGCATAGGTAAATAAGGCTAATTTTAAGTATAAGAGCATTCACAGCAGACTCCCTTATAGGGAGTCTATTCCCTAAGTTTAGGAAATATGTCCAAAAAAATCACAAAAAAGGTCTCATAGCGGACTCTCTAAATAAACCCTAAACATTATGATTGCAACAGTGGAACCCAACGGACTCCTTAAATGAACCCTAAACATTATGACTGTTACAGTGGAACCCAATGTTTTGGGTTTCACTATTGCAATCCTAATGTTTAGGGTTCCTTATGATTACTAAAATAAAAAAATAAAGATTTTATTTCTTCTCTTCTCTCTCCTCTCTCATTTCATGTCTCATAATTCTCTCTCATCTCTCCTTTCATAATAATAATAATAATAATAATAATAATAAAACAAATATTTTAATGATATAGGGAATAATTAAGATAAGCTATTGAGGTGTAGTTTGAATCCTTAAATGTAGGAAAAATGACGAGAAAGCTGCTGTAAATGCTCTAAGGATATTTGCTTGTATGGGTTAATTGGTCTTATTTTACCCTGGACGTATTATATTATGGTCTTTTTTTTTTGCCTTATTAATCCAGGGCCCTAGGTGAGCGCCTCACTCGCCTAGTGGTCTAGCTGGCCCTAACTTTATAATATGTGATAATATGTCATATGATATTAGTTTAAACTTTTTTAAAAAAAAAGAAATTGAGCGAATCTATTATTATAAAATTAATTTAAGCACAACACTTTATAAAATTGATATAAAAAATACAAATGAGAATTTTTTTAATAAGACTCTGTTCTACGCTAAAAATAAGGCTAATAATTTAACATGATATATGTGTAACATCATCATATCTGTCCCTAAGAGGTGGTTCAATCGACTAGAACTACACCCAATGAAGCGGAGGTCACTAGTTCGAATTCCCTATCCCTTCTTGTGCGGACATGTAAAAAAAAAAATCATCATATCCCTAATTGAAGGGGTTTCACTCTACAAATAATGATTCTCTTCTCTTTATTTCACTTGAAAAAATAGAAAATGTTGTTACATTTAAGGGTGCAAATAATAATGGAATGCCATTATATTATTCAAATTAGATTATTTATACTATCAAATTTAATAGTATTAAATTATGATAATTAAATGGGGAGTATCGTATTCATTTACTACTTATATTTGTGTGCTATTCATCGAAACAGTTAGTTATACTTGAAGAGTATTTTTGTCTTTTTACTTTTTGAGATGACAAAAATATATTTATATTATAACAATTGGGGATTAAGATCCCCTATAATTTTCTTTAAATTTAAGATAAATCTCAGTTATTCATCTAGAAAAATCGAATATTATCTGGTTCAAATGATAGAATGTTTGGCACGTGTAAAAGATCGAACGGTGTTTTGAGAACACAAGAATTTGTGGAAAGTATCGAAGTTAAGCAAGGACTAACTTCTGGATAAGCCGAGATTACGGCGACGTCGGCCAGTTTAAGTTCCAAAAAGCCATTGAACAGTGTGCGCAGCTAGGGAGTCAATTTCCTACTCCGCGCGTGCCACTCGAATTCGGTGTCGGATTTGGACCGTCCGATCAGGTTCCACATCCACATTAATCCACGCTCGAGGGACAGGATTCTCATAGTCGCATAGACATCACGTGGCAATGCATTGGTGATCGAATAGGAACTCTAACTCTAAGCGAGCGGAAACCTCTTGGGATACTAATACGACAATGAGGTGTGAACACCACACGTGAACGGTTAGATGGGGTTGGATTTTCCCATTTACATTTTATTGTGTTGCCTATGGATTTTTCCCATTACATTTATAAAAAGTTAATTTGGATTTTTCCCTTATGTACAGTATTTTATTTTAAATTTGGTTGAAAGAACTTCGTTCAACTCAGTCTATAAAAATAACATGTGTCATTTTACATATTTTTTTATAACGTGTATTAAAAATTTATGTGCATTTTCTATATTATTAAAAAAATAAACATATATAATTTTTATAGACTGAATTAAAGAAAGTTTATTCAACCCAATTTAAAAAGAAAACTTTGTCTTTCCCTTATTATTATGATTCTTAAAATTTCAAAGTATTAAAACAAACAAACATAAATAAAGTTAACTCTTGAGAATTCTAATTATTATTCTAATAAAAAAACAAAAAAATATTTTAAATATTTTTAGGTGGTAATTTCCTCTTTTGGACAGATTCGTGACACCATTTTGCGATTCTATCTAGGTTGGCCCATTGGGGAAGCAATGATGGCAATCTAACTGTTTAGAACGGTGTCGTGTTGGCTTGGCAGTACGTTGTTGTCCGTAGAAATCGTCTATCTTAACCGTTTGAATCATTGATCCAAGGCCTTCTTGGTTGATCTTTCACGAAAGACAAAACGAGGAAATCTTTCTAATGTTTAATCAGATACGCGGTCCCACGTGGCACCATTTAATGCCGTCTATATTATTGACAAAATATAATATTATTTAGTAAATTATTAAATTATTATCATACAGCTTAATAATGTGTCGGTAAAAACTAATTATTAAATTATCACTTAAAAAAATTAAAATTAAAAGTTCATTTTCACCATTCCGTCATTTCCATTGTAAGGTAGGTGTATAATAGTGTATTATTAGAGCATTTTCAGCAGAAAGTAGGCAAAATAACTATAACTTTTTACTTTAACTATTCATTTTTTTATATACACTCCAGCAAATTCTTTATCTTACTATTTATTTTTTTTAAATATTATTTTGGGTTAGAAAGAGAGAGAAAGAGAAGAAGAGAGGGTAAAAGAAAAAAAGCGAGAGAAAATAATAAACAAAGTTTATAGTGTGAGTAGTAAATAAGTTAACTAGATTAAAAAAAAAGAAAAAAAAAAAGGTTAAGTTGCCTATTTTGCTAGAGACGAAAAAACACTCATAATAGTTAGGACTTTAGCTATTCTTTTAGAGATACTTTTACTAAGAGTCTGATTGGAATTTCGATTGAGAAATAAAGCTTTTAAATTAAAAAGCGCTTTTGGGTAAAAGCTTCATTTTTAAGCTTTCACTAAAAGTGTGTTTTAGCTATTTTTAAGCTTTTTAGACCCTTAAAACTATTTTTAATTTTTTTACCAAACGAGTATTTTTTTTTTTTTTTTCTGTAAATAGATTTTTTGAATATTAAAAGCATTTTTAGGTCATTTAAACGCTATCATAAACAGACCCTAAATATCATTACTCTAATGTTATATACCATATATTTATCTTATAACTATTTACAATATTGATGTCTTAGTTTTTTTTAATCAAAATTAATTTAATAATTAGTTAAGATTATCACATTCACATTAATAGAGTAATTATAAAATGAACAACATAATTTATAACGCTAATAAGTAATATAGGAAAGGAGGCGTGCTTGACGCTTTGACCATGCAACAATGCTTTGTATGGGACCATGAAAGAGTGGGCAAGGGCCCAAGACACATCATTACTTATCATGTACTTGGCCTGAACCATCAAATTATGGAAAGCACACAGCTTCACAGCCCCTTTCCAAGTGAGCTCTGTTTCAAAGTTTTTTTTCTTTTAGCTAAAGTCCACTTTCAAAGTGTTTCGAGCCGCCCCACCCCCCCAAAAAAAAAAACTATAGAAAAGGAATACTGGAAGAGCATAGATGGTGATCATTATAACTCAAGACGGCTAATGCTACAAAAACTGATACAACTATATGCATTGTATGGAGATCTTACTTATATATATATATAAGAAAAAAGAAAAAACAAAGAAGAAGAAGAAAGCCTCATAAATTGGGTAAATTATATGAGTCATATAATTAGATATATTTAATAGTTGCTGCGTAAAAAAGGAACAATTATTAGCTCATATTTAATGCCACCATAAATTGCTACAGGAGCAGCCAGTAATCCTTATCTTTTTGGTTTATATAATAAAAAATCATAGCTATCCATATGCCAAATATGACATTACTTGGTCCAGTTAGTTCAGATATGCATGACAAGAATATAAAACTATGTTTGGTTCACTAAATTTGTTTCTAGCTAAAGATGCACACATCCCTCCAAATTTCGTTGGGTTGAACATTAATAGACGACAATATTAAATTGGGGTTGCATTTTCTCATTTGGATTTATAAAAGTTTAAAGGTGGAAAAAACCAAAAGAAGCTGCTTTGAAGTTATTCGATTACATAAAAAAAAAAAAAAAAAAGTAAAGAGAAACTTTTGGGATTTGGTTGGGCCAAAATGTGTTGTGATTCTTCGGAAGCTCATTTAGCTGCAAAATATCGATGATGACCGAAGCGCATTCAAAGACGTGTGTGATGGGGATATTGGGGACGATTGCGAAGAGTGTCACAGTGGCCATGGCGCCGTGACAGCCCAGTGAGGCCTGTGACGCGCGTCAGTTGAGTTAACGTGCGCCTCCTGGTTTTATTTGTCGTGAACCGCACGCGTGCTGAACGGTCAAATATCAGACGCAAAAGAGCTCAGAAAGAACCTTTTTTCTTCTTCTTTCTCTTCCTCCTTTCCATTTTTTCCATAAATATACCGAGATATGTTATATTATACGTACTTTTAATATATATAAATAAAAATAATATTTACATATATTGCAGAGTGCCAGAGTGGGTGAAACTGAAAACAGGAGCTAAGCTATGTAATGTAAGAGAGCCCTGCAAATCATCGTAACCCACGTGCTGAAATGAGCCACCTTGACATTCTGTATTTTCCTACGAAAACACTCTCTACTCCCTCCCTTTTTGAAAAAAAAAAAAAAATCTTAGCATTCTCTCTCTCTCTCTCTCTCTCTCTCCCTCTCTGTCTCTTCTTTCTCTGTGTGAGCTTTTCTTGTACTGTTTTCGTGTTCTCGTTGCCTTGCTCTGCTTTTTCCAAGTTGTTATATTTAATATTTCTTCACTCTTTTTAAAACATCTTACAATTTAAAGCTGCAACGGAATCCCCCATATACATAAAGTGTGTGCGCAGGATAAGAGGTTGCACACTCTTCTCCTTTTTTAACACAAACACAGAGAGAGAGAGAGAGAGAGAGAGAGAGGCTTTTAGTTTTTTGTTTTCTTTTTGGTGTCGTTGATTGAGAGAGGGGAGGGAGGCATAGGAGGGAATCAGTGTGATAAGTGGGTGGGGGGATTCATCGAAAGGTCGGTTTCTTTTGGAAGATAAAAATAAGTACTTGATTATAATACAGAAGAGGGCCACTCATGCTTCGGTCCGCGTGCTTTGATTCGAACTGATGGGTTTTTTTCTTTCCTTTTCTTTGTGCCCCGAAGCCCCACCTCTAAGATTTGCAGTCCCTTTTTGCAGTTTTTGTTCCTTGATTTTGGATTCTTGGGGGGTGGGGACTCGTCTGCTATGCTTTTGTGCCCGATTGGACTATTTGTTTTTCTCGGAGAACATCTAATTCTGAAACGTGGGTCGAGGGTAATTTCCCATCTTTCTCGAGGAAAAGTTATGAGGGAAGAAGGAGGGTCAGAGAAAATTCTTCGACTTGTTCTAGATGAGGAATAAGAATTTGCTTCTTGGAATTAAAATGGGTTTTGGAGTTTGAGGTTCTGGGGTGTTGCATAATTGCATTGGAGGTGTTACAGGTGTACATGGGGCACTCATGATGGCTTCTGTTGAAGAGAAAATCAGAGCTGGAGGGTTGATTAGTGGGGCAAATACAAGTCTGCTCGAGGGGATGAAGTTCTTAAAAGAAATGCAGGATCAATCTGGTTTGTTCCCTTTCATAAAAACAATCTACTCTTTTTTTTTTTCTTGACTTTTTGAAATTTCTTTGCTTTTAATAAGCTTGGAATTCTGGTTAATGAAGTTTGGAACTGCTAAAGGTTGAACATTTTTGATGTAGGCTTAGCTTGGAGCACATCTAGTACACTTCATTACGCATTAATGGCTTTTATTTTTTATTTTTGGTTTTTCTTATTTGGTGAATGACACAATAATAGTTTTTAATTTGCTTCATTTGTCTTTTTCTTAGAATATTTTCAAGAGATTATCTTTTTCTTCAGGTGCCAGGAAGGCTATAAACTCTGAGTTATGGCACGCCTGCGCCGGCCCCCTTGTTTCATTGCCTCAGGTGGGGAGTCTGGTTTACTACTTCCCTCAAGGTCATAGCGAGCAGGTTTGCATTTGTTTCCCTTACTTTTGAATACTGACATTTGAAGAGCTGCCTGCCTGCTATATGTTTTTTCTACAATTTGCTGTATGATGTGCTTATGGCTCTTTAGCCAGTATACAAAGATTAATGACTTTCAAAAGCAGAAATCACAATATATCAAATGAAGTGGCAGAGGAGGAAGAGTATTTTTGTTTAATTAACTTTTATGTTTTCTTGGATTTGTGTACTTTTTGTTTTTTAAGTTTTTTGGGTAGCCGTCGAGTCCCTACTGCATAGAATCTTTCAGGGCTTCCAATGTGCCCTTTCTTGTTAAATTATAAAAGCATTTCTCTGCAACTGTTAGTAGAAGGGAAGATATTCTGTCTGTTTGAAAGTACGACGTGGGCAATTGGTTTCCTTTTTCTGCCTAAAATTGTTCTTTTCTTTCCTTCTTTTTTTTTTTTTTTTGAAAAAAAAAAATCCTCATGTGAGGATGATAAAAGATTCGTCTACCCATATCTGTGTTTTATTCCCACTATTATATCCTTACATTCTGATTCATGCATTCAACTTCCTCGGACCTATAATACCTGAGGTTCTAACCTCTAATCAAGTCATAGTTAGTGATGCAGGGCACCCGTGGAGTCATTGTGACTAAGGGGCTGTCTTGTGTAGAAGCTTAGAAGAGATTATGAGATAAGAATGCTGAGAATCTCAGCAGGCAGAAAGGAAAAAACTTGAGAATATTAGGGACAGAGAGAACATTAGATTTGACGAATTGGTAAACGACGCAGGGATTCCATTTGATGAATTGTATACTATCTGGCTTCCTTCTTTCAAGAAAATCAGGAGTGCAGTATATTGATTGTAAAGTTAGTGCATAAAAATTCGACCACAGCACTTCTGAATGGAAGAAGTTTGTATATTTAGCTTGTTTTCATAAATGCAAGATCTCAAAAATATTAAAAGATAAAGAGTGTGGTGGCTGCTTTCTTGGAAAGTATTTCCCGGATATGTGGGAGACGGCTTCTCTGTTGAGTTTTTCTGTTTATCTTATAATGATTGATAAAGCTAATGTATTCTTTGTTTGTTGGAACAGGTAGCTGCTTCCACTAAACGGACAGTAACCTCACAAATTCCCAACTATCCTAATCTGCCTTCCCAGTTGATGTGCCAAGTTCAAAATGTCACTTTACATGTATGTGTTTGTGGGTGATTATTTGGTTCCCAATCATGTACATATGGACATTGTTGCATATGTATGATTAGAACATCTATAATTTTACCTCCGCTTTACATTTTTTGATAGGCAGACAAAGATACGGATGAAATATTTGCTCAAATGAGTCTTCAACCAGTCAACTCTGTAAGCTTGTTTACTATTAAATATTATATGATTCTTTGTTTACATTTTTTTTTTTTTGACATGTCCGTACAAGAGGGGGAAGGGGGATTCGAACTAGTGACCTCCGCTTCATTAGGCGTGGTCCTAGCCGATTGCTACTTCTTGGGGACGATTCTTTGTTTACATTTATTTATATAGTTTGTGGAGGAAAACAAAACAAGAAAGGAGAAAAGAAAAAAAGAATAACATTGCAATAGTTATAGGTATTGGATATTCATTATGAATTTACCTTTGGCTCAGGAAAAAGATGTCTTCCCTGTTCCAGACTTTGGACTAAAGCCCAGCAAACATCCAAGTGAGTTTTTCTGCAAAACTTTAACTGCAAGTGATACAAGCACACATGGTGGCTTTTCAGTACCACGCAGGGCAGCAGAAAAGCTCTTTCCTCCTTTGGTAAGGATTTAAAACTTTTTGGTTTATATACCTTTTCATGCTTAAGATGGACTTGGGGAATATTTTATATATATTCACTTTCAAATGTGTACATTTTCCAGGATTATACAGTGCAACCACCAATGCAGGAACTTGTCGTTCAGGACTTGCATGATAACACATGGACATTCCGCCACATATACCGCGGTAAGGATACTGGTATTTGTCTCTATTTCAGTACTATTACTCTCGGAGGTTTTGAACTATAAATTTGGCTTGTATTGCCAGAAAATGTCTTAGTACTTATTCTTCTCCTAGTAGTTGTTAGTATTTCTGAACTACACAACATTCCATTCTGAATGGTTCTTCAGTTTATATGCATCTGTCCGCAATGCATTGGACTTGTTCTCTTGAGTATGACCTATAAATCTGTTTTATTTAGGCCAACCCAAGCGACACCTTCTCACAACTGGATGGAGTTTGTTTGTTGGTGCCAAAAGACTTAAAGCAGGTGATGCTGTCCTGTTTATCAGGTAAATAGTCGTCAACTTATTAGTAAGCTAACTCAACTTTGTGGCCTGAACTCTCTAAAGTCATGGTGATGTGCCAACATTGGTCATCTAGCTCATGTTTTCATGGTATGTTAAGATTTCTATCATTGTTTGGAGCTCCAAATCCAAGTAATATGGAAGCCGTCCGAAAGCACAACGCTCTATTACTTTCCAAATGTAGTTAAAAGTTTTATCAAAGCTTGATCATATTATAACTGACTGCCATCATCTGATTGTGAATATAAGGGGTGAAAAGTCACAGTTATTGGTTGGTGTGAGGCGTGCCAACCGACAGCAAACAACATTACCGTCATCAGTTCTATCTGCTGATAGCATGCACATTGGTGTCCTTGCTGCTGCAGCTCATGCTGCTGCTAACCGAAGCCCATTCACAATATTCTACAACCCAAGGTTTTTACTTGATGTGCTATCTTTTCCATATATTTGTTTCTTTTGCCCACTCTTTTCTGGATCTTGTCTCTGCTTCTTGACCTTGCCATGCTTTCTTCTTATTTGTAGGGCATGTCCTTCAGAATTTGTCATTCATTTGGTTAGATTCCGTAAATCTGTCTATGGAACTCAACTGTCGGTTGGCATGAGGTTTGGGATGATGTTTGAAACAGAGGAGTCGAGTAAACGGAGGTAATTTTCTGAATGAGATGATTCTGTTACATATTTATTTGTACCCTGCAGGTATTATGATTAAATTTTGGCTAGAAGGAATATGATATTGGCCAATTAATGCTTATATTTTTCTGTTTAGAAAAATAGAAATATAACACTATCTTCCTGCTTGAAAAACCTACATATAGACAAATCGTTACAATGGTGAGTTCGTTTCCTGAATATGCAGACAGTTGATATTTTTCTTCTTTTCTTCAGGTATATGGGTACAATAGTTGGCATTAGTGACTTAGATCCACTGAGGTGGCCTGGTTCAAAGTGGAGAAATCTTCAGGTGGACTAGATAATTGTTGATGTAACTAAACTGTTCTTTCAAATTGTTGTTAGTTTTTTGTTCCTATTTTTTTTTTTTGGTTGATTGTTTTTGTTCCTATTAAAAGCCAGAAATCATTGTCTTATGATCTATTTGCCAACGAACTTCATGTCTGTTTTATTAACAGGTGGAGTGGGATGAGCCTGGGTGTTGTGATAAACAGAATAGGGTTAGTCCATGGGAAGTAGAGACTCCTGAAAGTCTTTTCATTTTTCCTTCTCTCACTTCAGGTCTCAAACGACCACTACATGCTGGATTTTTGGGTTAGTTTATCTTCTCAATGTTCTGTGTGTTCAAGTTTTGTAGATATCTATCTTATGGGCATTATGCTACCAGGAACAGAAACTGAATGGGGACATTTGGTTAAAAGACCCCTTGTCCAGGTTCCTGAAAATGGAAATGGGGATCTCTCATACTCGATATCTAATATGTGCTCAGAAAATCTGATCAAGATGCTAATGAAACCTCAACTTATGAGCCATCCTGGTAACTTTTTGTCTACTCTACAGCAAGAATCTGCTACGAAGTTGGATCCATTACAGGATGTGAAGACCATGCATGGCACAACCCACCAAAAATCTCAGCTTATCTCATCAGAGGGTACATATCCAATTCAGCCTCAGTCATGCCTTGACCAACATGATGTCATTAACTCAAATTCCTCATCGAAACCAATTCTTTCCGGAAAATTGAATTATGTACCTGAATTTGAAAACCGAACACCGGCCGGAGTTAATACTGAAAAGCCAAGTTTAGAACCTGAGGTTTCAACAGATGAGTTAAGCCAGTTGACTTCAACAGGTGATTGCAACGAGGAAAAACCAGCGGCGTGCCCCGTCAGTCTTCAGAACCCTGTAAACCAGCCCACACTCATTAACCAGAGCCAGGACTCATTGCAACCACAAACGAGTTCGTGGCCTATGCAGCCGCAATTCGAATCATTGATCTACCATTCCCAACAACTTGATGTCCAACAATCTGATTGTTCCAATCTAAATGGCTTACTTCCATCCCTAGACCCTGATGAATGGAAATTTTATCCGTCTTGCCAACCCCTTGGCGGAATGTTTAGATCGCCTGGACCTTTATCCGTGTTTGGATTGCAAGACCCTTCAGCATTGTTTCCTGAAGCAGTTAATCCCCCCTTGCCTTCTATGGGTCAGGAAATCTGGGATCATCAACTTAATAATTTAAACATTTTATCCCAAGCTGATCAGCTCACTGCATTTTCTCATCAAGACCCATGTAACAACATATCAAATGGTTTAAGAGATTTGTCAGATGAGAGCTACAACCAAAGTGGGATTTACAGTTGTGCTAATGTTGATGTTAATAATGGTGGGAGTGCTGTGGTAGATCCTTCTGTTTCAAGCGCCATTCTGGATGATCTATGTATGGTGAAGAATGCCAATTTCCATAATCCCTCCGATTATTTAGTAGGCAACTTCAGTTCATGTCAGGATGTTCAATCCCAGATTACCAATACAAGCCTAGGAGACTCCCAGGCTTTCTCCCGGCAGGACATCCTAGACAACTCAGGAGGTACATCTTCAAGCAATGTGGATTTTGACGAGGGCAGTCTTCTGCAGAATAGCTCATGGCAGCCAGCAGTTCCACCTGTGCGAACCTTCACAAAGGTATGAACTTTATTTAATTTAGGAAAAACTTCACTTTAAACTCTTGAACTATTGGGCGTTTTGAGAAGACTCCCATAAATTTAAAAAACTCTCAATTTAACCTCAAACTTTAATTTGATTCTATATTTGCTTATTCACACGTTCGAATCTTTGGGGTCTTCTTGCTCGTCTGCCATATCTCACCTATCACCTTGCAAACCTCATTGTTCTACAAATTCATCCATTGTAATACAATATTTTCAAGTCAATAAGATGAAGATGTAGCCATATTGGGCATGAACCACCTTATTAGATCCTTTGTGTTTTCTTTTCTATCCCTTCTGTAAATTATGCATCCGTATTATAATTCCACTTTATATTTAACAATTTCGTCCCAACTCACATTTTGCCAAATTGGTGAAGACTAGTGCATTGGCAAAATTTTCATATATTTGACCAAGGGTGATAATTTTCACTTTTGGTTGACAGGTTCAGAAGAAAGGATCTGTTGGGAGGTCAATTGATGTAACTGGTTTTAAAAATTATGATGAACTATGTTATGCAATTGAGTGCATGTTTGGACTTGAAGGGCTACTCAATGACCCCAGAGGTTCAGGGTGGAAATTGGTGTATGTGGATTTTGAGAATGATGTTCTACTTGTTGGGGATGATCCTTGGGAGTAAGTTTTTTTCTTTCATTCTTTCTAGTCTATGGTTGCTTTGTTTCTCTTTCTTTCTCTGCTTAAAGATTCATTCTAGGAGCAGCTCTCCAGGTTTTTTTTTTTTCTTTTTTATAGCTCTCCAGCTATTAGATGTGCATTGTGTCTGTGCAGGCAATTTGTTCGATGTGTTCGCTGCATCAAAATCTTATCTCCTTCAGAAGTTCAGAAGATGAGTGAAGAGGGTATGAAGCTTCTAAATAGTGCTGCAATGCAAGGGTAGCTGCAATGATTGGGGGCACTTCTCAGCTTCTTTGGGTCTGAAATATTCTTGTCCCTATAATTAATATGATCTCGATCATGTGCACTTAATGTGGCTACATTTTTACTTGCTTTTTCCTTGTAAAGGTGCCATGTGCTCTGTTTGACTTTAGTCGCATTTGTAAGAACATGAAAGTAGATGAGGATCCATTCTAGTATAATAGAGCTTATGTTTGATAGTGAAGATAATGAGATTGAATTGCAAGTCATTGCAAAATCTGAAGGTGGGACAACATGATTGAGAATAGGATACTTGAAATGGAGATTAACCATTTCATAATACATATTTTGTTTTATTACATCTAATGGTGTATATGGTGCTACAATATAACATGTTTATTACGTGGCAACATATATATCATTAGATCTGTGAAATTTAATTTTAACTATGAAATAGTTCTTCTCCATTTCAACATAGCTTAAAAAAGTAATACGCCCAGCAGCTTGAATCAAGTCCAATTAAATTTGGCCTCGCTTAACCCAGCATGGTATTCACTGAGTTACAACTTTGCTACAAGTCTTTTATTAGTCCTCTATTGTCAACAGATAAAGGATTTATTCAGCCACATAATTTGGACCTTTTTACTTGATTGTATGGAAAGGTCCAACAAATCGGATTTCCGGCTAGGTCATTTGGGGCAAGCGCACCATTTATGAAGATGATGAGCTTTGAGAGAAATAGTAAGTGCTACAAGTTGTTTAGGTATGTATGATAAAGAGGATGTGCTACTAGTTTTGCATGCCATTTTCACAAGCTGTTCTACAAATCACGTGTATTTTTTAGCTAAAATAATGAAAGAAATTTGTTAAGCCCCTAGTGAATGCTAATATCTAGTGATAGAGGCTGACCAAGACAGTTTTCTGATTAATTTCAGTTGACTCCAAATAACAGATCAGAGAAAGGGAAGTAAATGGATGTTCTGGGTCAGGGTTTCTGATTAGCCAAACTTGGTGCACAGTTCAAATGGATATTTGTATATGGTCATAAGATTGGCATTTCTAGGCTTTTAGCTCTGATTTGAGGAAAAAAGAAGCTGGTAAGGTGGATTGCGGGCTATAGTGATTCAATAAGAAATAACCATCCATTACTGCATATTGCAAAGATTTCTTAACAGACATACTGATTCATGCGGATCTAAATCTCATGCAACAAGGTTGTTCATTGCACGGTAAGAGAGGACCTGACCCCATTTGCTCGGGCAGGTGTCCGAACAGCCCAAGTAGGGCAGTATCATCTTCAGGGAGTCCATAAAGCCAACCAATGTTCCATTCATACACAGATTACAAGTGGATATCGCTATATCAGGCTGATGCAAAGTCAGACATTCCATAAACACGTGCCACTACAAGTCCTCTTGAGTTGTTCTAGCATTTGAAACATCGTCACCACTGAGAATATTGTCAAGTAATTTTCAAGATCCTAATGAAAAATCAGCATTATGCTGATCTTCAGGATCTGAGAAAGGCTCATCTTTATTCAAGTAGAAGCACTAGTCAGAGGAAAACATATTTCAAGCTAACAATCCAAAACATCAAATATCCCATATGCTGCTATTTGTTAATATTAATCATTTAATTAATATTCCGACAATTTCCGCTAAAATAGGGAATAAGAAATGTAACAGCCTTAAAATTACATAACAGATCATCCTTCACTGCTGATTTGCAGCTGGGAAAAGAAAAGAAAATAAATTGATACACTTATTCTTCTATCGAAGGAATATCATAAGGATGTGAAAAGCAATGAACTCACACTAATTCTGTGAGAACAATGATAGAACTAGCAAATAATATGTTACCTCTTGCGGTTTCCTACTGCAGCTCCTTATTATCATACTCTTACAGGCTTCTGCAAAACGGCAGACAAATAAACCTCTGATTTCCCTGGCCCAGCTGCGGCGTCCACTTTTTCCCCCACAACCCATTTCAGCTTTTTATATCCAAATCTTTCAATCAACCTTGTTAGCTCACTTTTCTTCACATCATTTGCATAGTAAAAGTTATCCAACCAAAACAAGCCGCCAGCCCTCAAAATGCGATCGATATCAAACATCAAGAACTCCAATTTCTCAGGTTTTCCCCCGATGTCTAATCCACTCGCCGCATGAACTAAATCAAACACATTATCATAGAAAGGGAACCGATGATCTAAACTCAAGAACAGAGGGAAAAGTCCTCTTGCAGCAATGAATTCACTAAATGGGGCATCGATATTCAAAGTGTTGGTGATCACAGTCACATTCCTCTCTGCCATTCTAGCAGCAAAGGTCCCCGACCCACCTCCAATATCAAACCCAATTCTGATCCCTCCATTTCCCAAAGCTAAAACATCATCAATCAGAAAATCATTCTTGCTTCTAGCCTTAACAAACCTCAGGTTCTCAGACCCATTTGCCAAATCGAAACAACCAACACAATCTCTACTAATTTTCTTATTGTTCAAGCACCCAAGACTCTTACACCCAATACCACTCCAGGTAAAAATCTTATCACTAACAGGTTTCCAAAGCGAAAAAGGGAAAGGGGAGATGCCCACCTTGGGAGCAGACTTGGCAAAGCACCTCCTTCTAGGCAGAGGCTCACATCCACGCAAAATTAGCTTCTGGGCAACGCTCCAATCGTCTGGGCAAGGCCCAGAGGCCTTGTAAGTCATATACTGAGACAACAAATCCACAGATTTCTCACAGGAATGGCCCACAGAAGCCACCATTTCAGTGATCCCAGTTCTTGAATCTTTCCCCAGTGGGAGCTGGTGGTGCTGGAGAAAAAGTTCGAGCTCTTTTGCAAGGTTGGGTCTGGAAAGATCGAGGCTTTCATAGCCAAGAATCTCTTTCTCCATCTTGGCTAGCTTTTTCTGCGAGACATCGATCTGTCTGAGGATCAGCGCTACCTGCTCCGAGATGAGAGAGATGTTCTTGTGGGTGTTGTGAAGTAGGTGGTTTTGGTGGTCCTTTGGAGCGGATGTGAAAGCATAGAGAGCAAATAGATTTGTGGTGAGCACAGAGAAGAGCATAAGAATGTTGACAGCTGAAGAACACAGAGTTACTCTGTTGAATCTGGCTGTTCCATCACCTATTTTCAGAGACACAGAACCCATCTTGCTTCTGCTTTCTTCTACTTCCACTCCTAAGATACAAGCGAGTGACGAGGGTTCTAACGAGAGCGAGATTTGTGAAGTGGAAGAAGACAAAGGACTGAATAATCAATTTGATATTAAGATTAGATCAGTGTATACTAGGACAGTAACTTCGTGATGGGGTTGTTGTCGGTCCGTGCGTGCGTGAGCCTGGTTGGAAAAGAGTCGGGTGATCCAAACATCTAAAAAAAAAAATTAATTTCAAAATTAATTATAATATTTTTACTTTTTATATTACATTAATCACTTTTTATTACAATTCATATAAAAAAAATAATTACAAAACAGATTTTTTCATTTTTTTTTATATAAAACATTATTACATTTTTCTCTAACATCAATCAAATCTGTTACAATTTTGATCCACTTCATTTTTCAAGTCTTTGCCAAACACACCCAAAAGGCCTTCACAATTATTTTATCCTACAATTAATGTTCCAATCCAATTACATAGATGAGATAATAAATAATAATGGTTAGTATATTTGAAAGATTTGTTCCGTGGTTCATTTATTCGAGCAAGTTTTAGATAGTTAGACACTAAATGATTGCGAACCCCGATCGTGAAATATCTTAAAACTAGTTTTGATTGATTATGTGAAGAATAATTATGTTTCGTAGCAGGAATGAGGTTTAATAACGCAATTGGGTTTTATCTCGTTAGCTTAAATATTTGAATTGAATGGTATCTTAAGATATTATAATATGATTTCAATGAAAAAATAAATCTCCTAAAAAGCTACGAGTGTAAAATAAAATTGTTAAAACAAATAGTATTCTTGTTTGCTAGATAAAATCGTCAAATAATATATATATATATATATATTTTCTCTTTTTTTATTAATGATTAATCAATACAAGTTGTGATACTGATATGTATATGATGATGGAAAAGAGAGATTCCTTTATGAACATGGGTCTGTCTGTCCACGTGTAAGCATCGAAGATATGATGGGCCCAGTATAACAAAGCCTAGAGTTTATCCTCGGTAAAGAACGTGAGAATCATATGGTCAATATCAAAGATAAGTCAAAGCTCCAGAGATCCAACTCATACTTGCTTTCTTCTGGCGGGCCATCGTAGGCTGCGGGACGAACGACGCAGTTTTAATGCTTTGCAGCTTTAGCGTTATATAACATCTTTCTTCTATGCTCCTTTCTTTACGTGGTGTTCACAATATGATTTGACCATAGTAATTATGAATTTAAAAGTATCATTCCTGCAGTTTTCATTTTTAGTATAATTGAATGCGAGAAAAAAGCAAAGAAAGTTAGGATGTTTATGATAAAATCATGGGCTATGCTTATTTTCATCTTACTTTTATTTTATTAGAATGTGACTGTAAGCAAACAGTCACATGTAGCGTGATATACATCTTTCTTCTATGCTCCTTTCTTTACATGGTGTTGACAATATGATTTGATCATAGTCATTATGGATTTAAAAGTATCATTCCTGCAATTTTCTTTTTTAGTATAATTGAATGCGAGAAAAAAGCAAAAAGAGTCGGGGTGTTTATGATAAAATCATGAGCTATGATGTGACTGTAAGCAAGCAGTCACATGTACAGGTGACAAATAAATTTTTGAATGTCTTAAGAATAAAGTTTTATGATTGTGTCTGTTTTCAATTAATCAAACTTCATTTATTCTAGACACAATTACAAAATAAGATAAAAGGAAAAAATAATCATTTTATTGTAGATATGTATGAATTTAAGTTTTCTCATAAAATCGTTATGCTTCTTAGCATATAATTGTCTTGATTTATCATATATTTGTTAAGTCCTATGCTACTTTCAAAATTTTCAGCCGACCAAGGATCTGAATTTCCTAAATACATATGTGATATCCTCTATCCAGCTTCTATAAATGACGATTGAGAACTTGCCTTGGATAAACTTCAGTAGAGCAAATGTCTTGTTGCATTTCCTATATCATATATGAAAATGAATGCTCTTAAGGTTGCAATTGTAGCAAAACAAACCAATTTTGCATATCAATTGGTGAAGTATATGGATCCGCCACAGTTAGAATTTCAAGATGTGAATGGAGTTACAACCCTTGTCTTTACTGTACTATTAGAAAATTTGGAAATTGTTAAAGAGATGGTGAACAAGAATCATTGGCTGGTATTACATTTTGTTGATGTGATACGATGGACCACCATACAAAGCTGCAAAATAAAGTAGTAGATATCCCAAAAAATTTAGGACAATTACTAACCCACGATTCTTGTTCACCATCTCCTTAATAATTTCTAAATTTCCTAATGGCACAGCAAAGACAAGGGTTGTATCTCTATTCACGTCTTGAAATTTTAACTGTGACGGATTCATATACTTCACCAATTGATATGCAAAACTGATCTGTTTTGCTACAATTGCAACCTAAACAACATTCATTTTCATATATGATATAGAAAATGCAGCAAAACATTTGCTCTCTCGAAGTTTATCCAAGACAAGTTTCCAATCGCTGTTTATAGAAGCACGGTAGAGGATATCACATGTATATAGAAAATTCAGATCCTACCTCAAAAATTTTGAAAGTCGCATAGGAATTAACATTGGTATTATCATGATAAATCCAGACAGTTATATGCTAAGATGCATCAAGAGCATAACGATTTTATGAGAAATCTTAAATTCATACATATCTACAATAAATTATTATTTTTTCCTTTATCGTATTTTGTAATTGTGTCTAAAATAAATGAAGTTAGATTAATGAAAAACAGGCACAATCATAAAACTTCATCCTTAAGACATTCAAAAATTTATTTGTCACCTGTACTGCTTCCTTCCATCTTACTTTCTTCACTCGTACATACATGTGACTGCTTGCGCATTTGACAGCGCCCCATTGGAAAAGTTTACAAATAAATGTAATTATTTTACAGTTTTATTATAACATGTATTTGTGTGTCTAAAATGCATATGTTTCTCACCTGATCTATTAAAAATACATATCAAAATTATACATATTTTGGACACATGCCATTCCAAATTCAATAGACTAGATTGAAAAAAATTTCTCTTGGCAAGTTTGGTATACAAAATTGTCAATTCCTGAATATGAAGGTGTATTACTCATAATACAAGTTGAAATAGAATAACCATTACTATTCTTTTAAAATTTTCTATAAATTTTGCCAGATCTAGCCCAATGGATGGATTGAGATGCAAGTATTTAACAAGAAAACCGTGCACTGGCATGTACAGAGAATGTTCATCATTGACATTGATCATAAGATATATTTGCTTCAAGCGCAAGGGCTTCAAGGTTAACCAAAGGCAGGTGGTGGGTGTATGCCGACAATTGAAAAACCAGCTAGAGATGTCAGAATGTTAATCATCAAGCAAGCAAAAAAATTGAACGTAACTTTATTTGTGGACTATCAAATATCAATGTGATACTTCAGGGAACTTTCTCAAAAAATAAACCACATATTTTAGGACATAATAGAAATGAGCAAAAAAAAAAAAAAACAAACCTGTGTCTGCTAGAGGAGTTTATAGAACTTCGGGCAGCTTCTTCATGAGGAAAATCTGAATGCACAGAATCAGCTGAATTCCCATCATAAGTTGAATGAACTTGAAGAAAAGTATGATTTACGGAATACATTCATGCAACAATTTAAACAAAAAGGTTCCCAGAAAAAGGAAAAAGAAAAAAAAAGAGAGAGAAGAGGATGAGGTTTGATCTGTTTCATTGACGGCAAAACCAGGATAAAAAGAGAGCAATACAGATTGCAATTACTACAAGAACTACCATCTCAGCTTAGTGTTTGATGTGTAATGAGGAATTACTGTTTCATGATAAGCATGCGTGGTTAAAAAGGGTCTAAATGGCCTTTTTCACGGTTCATTTAGTGTCTTACAAAGTGCAAAAGCATAATTCCATATTATATTTGCACCTCTAGCCATTGTTCCAAAAGGCACCAAGTAAAGTCAAAATCAATTAAAATGACGAATAAGATAGCAGGAAAGCAAACAACTCTGTGAAATATAGAAAAGCCAGTTATGAACAAGCTAGGCCAATTCAATTTCATCAAAATTAATCCAAGTCAAACTAGGTCAAACATGTGAATGTTTCATACTTCACAACTACTGGCAACCAGAAGTACTCTCTGCAGGGAATTATGGGCATATCAAATCAGCTGCAACGAGTACAAAATTATCAAATAGTATCAGATGAGGCTTGCATTTCAGCACATAAACTGAATCCTAACCAGACTGATATTTGGCACATGGTCAAGGTTCATGGAATGAGTTGTCTGGGATAGGGCTCTCAAACCTCTGTATCCTTCTTTGTGTAAGAGTATGACATAACAAAATGGCTCTTGAGGTCTTTAACAGCATGTGGGGACCGATTAAATCCAAGTTTGGAAGGTAATCAAGTAGGAAATACAACTCATTATTCATCACAATAACCATTCACCACACATAGAAAAGGACATAAAAAGAAGTTTCAACTTATGAGGAACAGTACTCTTTCCATACACAAGGTCAAGCACTGATAGGCAATACATTAATTATAAAACTAGGGAACTAACGACTTCTCAATTTACAAAAAAATCTTATCGTGCTAGCTAGCGGATGAGCATCAAGAATGCATTGTTTCTACGATGTAGAAGTAAGAAAATCAATTAACCTGCACGAGGTGGACTTCAATTCCAGGCCTTTTAGCAGGATCCTGAGCCAAATGCAGCAATTTCTTATGCAAACGAACATCTTATTGTCTCTGCAATTCACATCCAGAGCATACCTGCTATGCATTTGATCAAATAGCTCAAAAACTCATTCAACAAAACCAAAAGCACCTTTCTTTTTCTGTAAATGCGAAGAAAATACGAAAACTGTACCAATACGCTCACCGTAAAACCAATAAAATTCGTAATCACAATGATCAACAAAGTCACAGAAACTAATAGAACCATTAAACCTCTAATCATCCTAACAACCACGTGTAAAAGAAGTATAATACATGATACGATAGTAGCTGAAATTATGATCCTAAGATTGATGAACTGAACAACCAAGACACCTGATGGGGAAAAAGAGAGAGAGAGAGAGAGGTACCTGCCCCGCAAAATTCTTTACTCATGTTCCCATTAAATTTAAATTCCCCAACTTGATGCTAGACATGGACTGCTTCACTCATTTTGCCACAACAGTTGAAAATTGCAGACGGATGCCTTACATATGCTAGAGGACCTTGGAATACATCATCAAATACTATGGTCTCGACTGTAGCAGATAAAAGAACACCACTCAACAACTGTATACCCCATTAAGATTTAAAAAAATAAAAAATAAAAAACCATAAGAAAATGTCAAGATCATCAGTAACTCACCCAAAGAATAATTTGGGATAGCAGCCTCAGTCAACCAAATTCCAAACAAAGTCCATTTTAAAGACTTCAACAGGTATTCTATACATACAGATGTTACACAAAAGCAAACCACATTAAGACCAAGAGAAGCTGGCTCATGCTTTGGCTTGAACAAAGACAGGAATTCAGTCAGGATTCACAACTTCAATTAATAAAAGTCAATAATGTAAAATAAGAATGTAGTTAACTGAGAAACCAGCAATTGCCCCAACATATAAACGTTGGGAAAACTTTTCATCAGTATTGATCAAGGTCATTTAGAGCATCAAAAACTTCATAAAATTATACAAGGAGAATATTGACATTCACAACAAGATACACAATTCAAATAAAGAGAAGACTGATTCGCTGAAACACATCTCAAGCACGACGTTTACTCAGACGCCAAGAGTTAGGTTCGTGATATCTGTCATAAAGCGGTTCAATTCTTTCTTGTCTTTTGCGCTTGCTCATCTTTGTAGGATCTGCCACTTTGAAGAATCTTGGGGCCAGTTCCACAAGCCATTTGGGATCTATAACTGTGACCTCTCGCATGTACTCCTTTGTAGTCATCACCAGCTCATGGTAGATGACCCAGTCGGGTTGTCTCTGGAAAAGAGCACTGCTTGGATGGATATAAACTGGTTGGTTCTCAACTAGGGTCCTATAGCCCTCTTGTGGGTCCTTTCTAGCCGCATGGAAAAAGAATCCTGCAGTAATTGCCTTCCTGATCTTCATAAAATTCCTTCCTGCACTCACGACGTCTAATTTATATCTGCAATGCAGAATCAATCATTTAGTCAGAAAGTGGTTTAATCCACATACATATCGATATAAAGATGACAAATTACCAACAATAATCACTTATTACTTCTTCATCAACAAAACTAGCAGAATAGACATGGCATTCATGGATTTATATTATTAAAAAAAAAAAGGTACAGCAAGGATGTGGCCACCTCAAAGAATCAGGAAGTCATATAGCATTTACTGCTGATTTTGTGGCTAACTGAATGGATTGGGATTAAAAATGTAATCTAAAAAAAGCATATCTGTCAGCAAGCAACTAATAGGGACCTTGAAAGTCCCAATAAATTAGATCCAAAACAATTATCCCAGCACAAATGGTGGGAATAAATATCACTTTAGGGCCATGAAAACACAGTTTGACAACGCAGACAGAAATTGTGATGATCAGTTCACTGCCATCTTAAATGTGGCATCCAAACCGGGGTGGAGAACAATCACTATTTTTTGAAATATGAAAAGCAAACAATATTCTCAATTTAATAATGTATAATGCCAAATGATGAGAAAACAAAAATTGTAACATCGCTGTGACATTTCCAAGGAAATATAAATACACACAACCCAAGACAATAGTCTCATGAAACTAAAGAAATGAGAAGGCAACGGTTGAAGCAAAGCTATTGGGAGGAAGTAATTGTATAACTGAAAAATAGCAAAAGAGAAGAGAATAGAAGACCGTACTTGTCCATGACGGTGAGTAGCTGTTTTCTGACATCCTGTGCCCTCCTCAAGGATCTAGACTGAACAAAGTTCTCAAAACACCATGGCCCAGAAAAGTTATTATTTTTCCAAGCGTCATAAACTGTAAGTAATGTCAAATGGTCTCCCTCTGGCTGGAAAAACTTGGCTCTCTTCTGATCTGCTTGGGCTTGTTTCTCCCTAGGCCTGTAGAAGATATTTCCCGTTTGAATCATTGCAATGATTGTCAAAATCTCATCACTGCATCCAAGGTCCACACTGGCAAGCAGCATCTTAGATAATGGCGGATCAAGAGGAAATTCTGCCATTTTCCGGCCCAATTTGGTCAGAAGCCCCTCCTCATCAAGAGCTCCTAGACTGTACAGCTGTTCCATGGCAGAAATGAGAGCTTGAGGTGAAGGTGGATCCATGAAATCAAAAGACAGAAGATCATTTATCCCCATAGCTTTCATGTTAAGTGTAGTAGACCCAAGATTTATCCTCTGGATTTCAGGAATTGAAGTAGGGGACATCTCATTGCGGTATGCACTCTCAGTGTAGAGGCGGTAACATTTGCCAGGCCCCGTACGCCCAGCACGCCCAGCTCGTTGCTTAGCTGATGCTTGTGAAATAGGAGTAATGACCAGTGAATCCAGCCCTTGCTTTGCGTTATACACATTTTGCTTTGCAAACCCAGGATCAATGACGTAAAATATCCCATCAATAGTCAAAGAAGCCTCAGCAATGTTCGTAGCCACAACCACTTTCCTCTTCCCTGGAGGGGCAGGTTCAAATATCCTTGACTGCATTTCACTAGGAAGCGCACTATACACTGGCAGAATAATCAATTCTGGGACATTACCACCTAGCCCTTTCATCCTCTCATAGAGAGACTGGCAGGCAAAATCAATCTCCTCTTGACCAGTCAAGAAGAGAAGGATGTCTCCTTCAGGTTCCATCAAGTGAATCTGTAACACAGTAATTAAAGCTGCATCTAGATAATCACTTTCCGGCTGTTTGGTGTAGAGAATCTCCACAGGAAAAGTTCTACCAGGAATTGTAAATATATTACAATTGAAGAAATACCCTGAAAACTTCTCTGCGTCCAGCGTGGCAGACGTGACGATCAAACGAAGTTCGGGTCTCCGTTTCACTAGTTGCTTGAGTAATCCAAAAAGAACATCCGTGTGTATTGTCCTCTCATGTGCTTCGTCGAGCATAACAACAGAGTACTGAGAAAGGTTCTCATCAATCAAAAGTTCCCTAAGAAGCATACCATCTGTCATATACTTGATGACCGTCTCTGGACCAGTACAATCCTCAAATCGAATAGCGTATCCAACTTCCTCACCCAACCGACAACCGAACTCTTCAGCAACCCTCTTGGCCACAGACATCGCAGCCACCCTACGGGGCTGAGTACAACCAATTTTTCCCCTGGTAGTGTATCCAGCTTCTGCAAGGTATTGAGTCACCTGAGTTGTCTTACCCGAACCAGTCTCGCCAATTACAACCAGGACCTGATTGTCATGCACAGCCTGGATGAGTTCCTTCTTTAACTTGTATATTGGCAAGCTCTGCCTTTGTTCTTGAATGGAGAGCTTCGACCTCTGCCCAAAACTGATGGATTTTCCATAAGCATCCTTCTTCCACTCCGGCATGTCATATGCTGATAAACCAACACCCCTGAGCTCCTGCGCTAGATGCCTCTCACCTGTCTCCGGCATAGGGTCTTCCCAAGGACGATTCAGATCCTTGGGAATAGAGTCCAACATTGTCCTCTGTTGCTGTTCTCTAACTTCTCTACGCTCCTTTATCAGCGCAGACTGCAGGGCCGCAGCACGACTCAAAGAACCTTCTGGGTTCTTGAAAATCTTCACAGGTGACATATCAGATGAATACCTGCTTTGCCCTTGCAAGAACGAAGGCTCATCCTCGTTCATCTCAATCTCGAGCTCCTCCTCAGCACCCTCTTCTTGATACATCAATCCATCTCCTTCCTCATCATAAGTCGGATAGTCCGCAACGCTCAAAACACCTGAAGCAATCAATTGCTTAGCTTCCCATATCTCCGGTGAACTCATCCTCTTCAACGGTCTCCGTGAGGGCGCGGTGTCGTTCTCCTCCAAAATCCTAATCCCCGAAAGCCCCGTCCTCATCACTGGCCCCTCCTTCGACCCGCTGGATGGGTTTGCCCTCATCGTATCCTCGTCCGAGCTCTTCTTCAAGGGAAGCAAATCCTTACCCGTATGCTGATCTACGTCCCTCATAGAAAGACTCAGCTTCTGACCCGAAATCGATATCACCTTCACGTAAACTTCTTGATCACGCTTCACTACGTCCTTGGCATTTCCAATCCTACGAGTCGCAATCTGCGAAACGTGAACCAAACCCTCCTTACCCTTCAGATCATTCAATTGCACGAAGCAGCCCGTGTCCATCACTCTCGAAACCCTGCCCTTGTAAACCTTATACAATTCCGGCTCATCTGATTGGTACCGCCGATTTCTATCCCTATTATCCAAATTCTCTTCTTCTCTCCTAGGCTTCTCGTGCCGATTTCTATCTCTATTATCCAAATTCTCTTCTTCTCTCCTAGGCTTCTCGTGCCGATTTCTATCTCTATTATCCAAATTCTCTTCTTCTCTCCTAGGCTTCTCGTACCGATCCCTGTGCCTTTCCCTACTCCTATAATCCCTTCCATCATCCTCATCTTCTTCATTATCCCTATCTCTACGCCTCTCATCTCTATCGTATCTATCCCTACGCCTATCTCTTCTATCTCCGTCTCTGTCTCTGTCTCTGTCTCTATCTCTATCTCTATCTCTGTCTCTGTCCCTTCGTCTATGCCTGTCTTCTCCTTCTTCTTCGCGTTCTTCTCTGTCTCCCCGCCGCTCGCGGGTCTCCAACTCGAGTTCCCTCTCGATCTCCTTAGCTCTCTCCCTATTATCGGAGATCGCCAGCGCCGCGTACTTGGCCTTCCTACCATCCGAAGCGCTCTCTTTCTTCGAATCCTTCTCCGACTTGGGCTTCGGAGGGAGAATGGCGTGGATTATCGTCAGAAGCGTTCGGACGAAGTAATCGGGCATCTCAGCGCCGTTTTCCTTCAGCTTGGCGTCGAATTCGTCGACGGTCTCGCAGTTCCGCCCTAGGTCGGTAATGAACTCGGCGAGGATTTTGTCACCAAACCCTAGATGCGTTTCCAGTTCCGTGCAGACCTTGGAGACGAGGGAGAGGAACTCGAGCTTCTTCAAACCTTCGTCTTTGGGAGCGGGAGCCATTGTTGGAAGATACAGAAACAATAGATTCGAGGAAGCTATAGAGCGAGAGAGATAGATATATGTGTACCTGATCTCGGTATTGTTCTAGACTTGCCCAATGCCCTGTGCCGGTGCCAAAACCATTATCACAGGATGGGTTTCTCTCTTCACATTTGAATCGCACCGTTTAACCTAGACAGTCTAAATCCTTCTTCAAGTAGAAAAAAGTAAAGGAGATCTCCCGTTAAAAAACGGACGGTCCAGATTTTGTACTAGTAAAGGGACGTTGTGTGAGTCTAAATCCCTCGTTAACTAAGATTTCTAAAGTCTTATGGCTATAAATGGAACATGTGTTCCATTAATAAAAGAAATAAAAAATATTATTTATAATTAAAAAAAAAAAAAAGAGGGCAATTGATCACTTCATTTTAGCCTTAAGGGTGGCCAACCACCTCCATTTTATCTAAGGAGTAATGATACAATGCACGCCTGGCACAAAATTTTTTTTTTATTATTTTATTATTATTTTAAAAAAATAAATAAATAAAATTTTGCACTGGCCCACACACGCCGCGTGCATTGTATCATTACTCTTATCTAAGAGTTGCTTTGCTGGCCAGCAAGAGGTGGCCGAACTACCCTCATAACTTATAGAGATGACTAAACTACTCCCAAGAGCTTTGTGGATGACTTGACCACCCCCGTTAGGCCTGAGGTGATTTTGCTATCCTCAAGGGCCAACCCATTATTATTATTTTTTTATGGCCACCCCTATGACTAAGATGAGGTAGCCAGCTACCCTTATTTTTTTTATTAATTTATTTTTTTTTAAATCGTATATATATATATATATATATATATATAGGGTGGGAAAGGGTGGATGCAGAAGACTCAAGTCAAGACCATGAACAAGCTTTTTTAATGTACCTTACTCCTATCGAAGATGAAGATTTGGCAGTAGATAATAACATATGATTCCATGGCACCATTTCCAGTTTTTAATGTTTAAAATTCACACATCAGTATTTAATTGGTGAAAAAAAAAATTAAACAATAAATTTAATTTCTTAGTACATAGATTGCCATGCTATGTTGTACGTGAATTAAAGATTTAGCAGTCCAGTGGTAAAGAGTTTTTAAAAAGAAAGATTTTAGTTCAATTACCATCCCATCAACTTCTTTAATAGTTCTTTCTAAAAACTTCTTTAATAGTTATTTATCAATTTAAAAACTCCACGAAATAAAGCATGAACCACCACGTAAGCATTATTATTATGGATAGAAATTTCCTCCAAACCGACATGGAAGAAATATCTTCAAACTTATGTAAAATAGTACAAAGTATCTATAAACATTTAAAAGGCACATTAAATTCTTAACCTCATTAATAGCAATTTACTAATTTAGACTAAATTTAATATACCTTTTAAATATTTATAAACACTTAATACTATTTTACATTGGTTGGATGACATGTCCTCCATACTGGTTCGGAGGAAATTTCTACCATATTATTATTGAGAAAAATATGCATCTTCTTGAACAATTATGCCGACAGCCGCAACAAGCTATGTATCTATCTGCCATCCATGAAAGGACATCATACAGGGGTGGGGAGCCAACAAACATCCGAAACCATAAGAAAACAATCTTCGTCTTATAAATAGAAAATAAGCTCTCTCTCCCTGCCAGCAGCAACGAAAAACAAAAAGTAACGTCCACCAGAGCCCATCAGTGATGAGCCTTCGCTTCAGCATTCTTATGTGACTTTGCCTTCGCCTGGTAACAAAGGAGGGGAAAAGATTAAATCAAAACTTTCCAAACAAAAAAATATATAATACTGTAAAGTAAGAACTAAAAAAAAATTAAAAAATCTCCCAATTTTTTTTCATTAGCTTCAATCACTGAATTTAAGCGTGCTTAGCAATAAAACCACAAGATAGCGGTGAACACGGAAAGGCACTATATATATATATATATGCTGCTGTTTTTAGGTAAAGAGCTTTGGCCCTAGGGCATTGCATTCTCTCCTGAAAAGGTAGCTCAATATACATTATTTGCATTCTGCGAACAAGGCATTATTAGAGGAAACGAAAGGTACATCCAAAAACGTATCATCAATGAACACACCATTTTGTTTGTCTCTCAACGTTTTCTTCCCTTTCCACTTTACAATCTGAATACCACATGCCATCCCCAATCTATACCCACTAGAATTACCTTCACACATGACAAAGGGTCAACACTGAAACTCGGGGTTTAATTTCAAGAGCAGTAAACATGTGAGCATGGTGGCTCAAGCTACCCTCACTTCCAAACCCAACCTTTACATTAGGGCAGAGGCAAATTGCTCTAGCCACTGCAAGAACATGGACCTCCTTTCTTGAATCACCAATTCCCCCATTACCTTCAATTTTTCTTCTCTAGTAATTGCTTCATCCTTGATTAGAGAGTATGTTGATGCCTTAAGCAAGTTATATCCTCTTTCACACCCACAACCCCACCCCCGCCCTAAACTGTGACCAACTACCATGAAACTTTGTTCAACATAAGTTTAAACTGTTACGAGCTCTAACAGTTACTTGGCCGATGGGTTGACTGTGTCAAAATGATTCTCTCTCTTTTCTTCTTCACCATTATTTGCTCCCTTTGATATGCACGAGCTTTTTTAACAGTAGCACATCTAATTGTTATCATTTACTTTCAGCTTCAAGCAAAAGTCCACCATATCAATATCTCACCTAAACCGTCCAATAAATAGATGATATTTAGAATGCGATGCATACTGAGTTTGCCATGGAAAAGTTGGACCTGATGACTAAACATAATGTATAGAAATGCATATATCTTGTTGATTGGGCTAAAGGAATAAGACTTCAAGCCTTTAAATTATCGGATTTTAAGTTCAATTAATGCTCATATTTTCTTGTGATGTTTTGAATACAAAGATGAAAGAGCAGTCAGAAATGAAGTGTTATTATACAATTAATTAACAAGCAAGGAAGCAAGAATACTTCAAAATCGCCGTATATGTGTCTGATACGTATTCATATCGGATAAACTAGGATACGTATGGAATATAACATCCGTAAATAACGAAATTATTTTTTTCTCGTCTGGCTTTGAAGTCTCTAGAAGAGCTTGATTTGCTTTTTAAGAGCTATAGATTGCACTATATCCACTCTTCAGAGCATCCTTTTCTAAGAATCTCTATTCTGATACCCATAGTAATTTGCTGGATTCAATTATCTTTCAGAGTTTACTTATCAAAAGTAATTTGCTATAAATTATTTTATGAAGGGGAAACAGCCTTGAGCAAGCATCAGCTCCTAACTGCATTACTCACTAGATTAAGAGTCATGCCTATTATGTACCACAACCAATCAGCTCACTTGACCAGGAATCCAGGATGTTAGATCAATTTTTTGAAAATCTAGAGTACAATACACAGGGATGCATTGATTAAGAAATATAGATATATAATATGCTAGTTTTTAAGGGTTAAAAGACAAATAACCAACAGCAAAAGGGCAAAAAATACATGTAAGTGATGAAACTAAAATTCGATGGAGAATTCAGAAAATATTAAACAGCATTCGATGGAGAAATTACCTTGAGAACTTTAAGCTTCACGCTTCCATATACCACACCTAAAGTGAAGGCTGATGCACGAGCCACCTACAAAAGAAACAAAGAAAAGAAAAAAATCACATTCTGAATCTTAGATTTTTTTGTTCTCTAAAATTCAACTGAACCTGAGAAACAACACCATAAACTTGCCAATACACTTTTAGCTTATTAATATATGAGAAATGCTATGGGTCAATATTTTTCCCATATTTTACCTATAGTATCTTACAAATCGACCATTAAATTTGTAAACTTATGTGAATTTCACATAAGTCAATGATGGATTGTACAAATCTAATAGTTGGTCTATTTAATTTGTAGAAAAATATAAGCCAAATATAAGAAACTTATTGACCCCTAACATTTCTTTACATATATATAAGGTTACTACTACTATATGGTAATTTCGCACATCTACTATCACATTTCATCAGAATAGTAATTATTCCGCATAAAATGCAACATGAAGAAAAATTGCTCTTGCATTAACTAAAATCCGCAATTTAATTTGTCCCATCAAAGCTCTAACTAGAATTTAAATTTTAATCGCAATTTGATGATAAGACCAAGCCAAAACAGAAGTGAAAGATTGAGAGCTGCAATAAGCCTTTCTATCATGTGGAAAATATACATTCAGGAGTGAGACTAATTGCTGATTTCCCTATCCACTTTCATTCGCTTTGCACTTTGCATCTCCGGCACACTAGTACCCCGCTGCTGGAATGATGCATCATGCTGATATGAACAATTGGCTCCATGCCGACATCCCCTTGAACTATTGAAGTATATGCAAGGCTTCATTATTTTGGGCCTCAGATCTCTTGATCTCTGGTTATTTACTAATTCCTGGTTTGCTCCTGACTGGTGACTCTGACGATTATTACCATATTGTGGAAGGGCCTCCTGTCTTTCTTCTCCATGCTGTTGAATCAAGCTCTTATAATAACTGATGTCCTTTGCTGGAGGAGCTCCAACAAGGGGTAGAGAGGAAACTGGAATGGCTGGGGGCAGAGGAAGTCGTGGATTCGGAGGTCCCACTCCAACCCCATTTGGCTGATGGAAGAAAGGACCAGCCAATAGGGTAGCTGATGGGGGTGTACTAGATAAAGTCCGGTCAATGTGAACAGGAGGTTGATCTGATGAAGACACTGGAGGTGACCTTGGCTTCGGTACATCCTGTGTGTTAGCAGCCGGTCCATAGTCTGTAACCAATTTCTCAATCATTTTTGGGTTGCTTAGAATTTTAATGAGCAATTCATGATCAATCAAGCTTCCATGCTCATTGCCCTTCACGATTGCATTAAAGGCGGCAGATGCCGATGCTGCAACATCAGGTTCTGCACCAACAACCATTCCACCAGTTGGCGCCTGGGCAGGAGGGTTTGAAATGGTAGGTAAACTACATTGGGATGGAGATGGAATTCCAGCAGCCAATGGTAGTGGCTGTTGGCTTAAGGAAACCGGAAATGGTGCCATGGAATCAGAAGATATATCTACTGCCACATCTTCATCTTCAATGGGAGTGAGGGGTATCAAAAAAGCTTGTTCATCGTTGTGACTCGTGTCTTCCGCATCCGCCAAAACACAGGGGCTGTACAGAGACAAGAATAACTGTTCAGTTCAAGAGTATAAGCCAAGAGAAAACTCTTTTCAAGGGAAGAGTAAGTATCATACTTTGGAGGAATGGCCGAGGGACGTGGATAAACAGCTTCAAGTACTCTCATCTCCCTCTGATTTTCAACCTCACTCTCTTTGCTTTCTTCCCCAGCAACCACTTGCCAAGTGAAATCCATCACAAACTATAGAAATTAAATATAACAAAAATAACATTAAGAAAGCAGAGCAAAGAGCCTACAGTGGAGCTTTCGTAATGGATATTCATGGGCACAATTCACTTTTAAAATACAAGGAAAATTGTCAAAATCAAAATTCTTAGAAGCATTATTTACCCGAGGAGGAGATCTCCATTTTACTAGAGGAATCTGAGACAACTTAATCTGCAAGTGGTTAGCTGGATGGGCCCCTTCGAAACCGGGAGGAAGATTATCATCAGACCCTGATCCAGTTGAATGCAATAGGAACGATGCCTTTGCTTGGAGGTGATCTTGAGAGCCCAACCCAACTAGTGAAGGTGATTCCTCTGACAGGAACAACCTGACCTGATTATCATTATGGATAGGATAATATGTTAACTGGGCGAGTATATAAAATGCTGGATACTCATTAAATTTCACAAATACTGTCAAGGAGCTAAATGCCAAAGCTTTGGCACACAGGGAAATGGTAGCGTAAAAATACTTCAATAAAGAAAATTAACAAGCACTTTCTCTCTGAATATATCTAGCTTAAAATTTAAAGTCAAATGAAAATATATAAGCCAAACAAAAAATGAAGGACTACCTAAAGGAAGAAAAAAGATTCCAAAGCAAGGCTAACAAAGCCAACTATGCATAAAATGACTTCACGTTATCAAGCTCATTTCAGTATCCATCTTATACATGTGTAACTCAGAAAGATTAAGATAATTCTGAGGACTAGTTCACATATCAATTCGAGTACATTTCAACTAAAAACCACATATGATGGGGCATCTGGCTATAAAAAAATGGATATAGCACCCCAATTTCCAACCAATTACCAGTTATGACCTTGTTTTGGACTATATCTTGAACATAGACCCACAAAATTGGCCCTGAGGAAGTTAAAAACAGAACAATAACTCCTCACAAACAAGACAAAGGTTCAGATGGGAACTATAACTGGGTGTGGCCATGTTTCTTAAGATAGTAACACATAATTCGAGACTGGTTAATTGGACATTTAAGGAATCAACTTGACTTTAAGCCCTCCTGGGAATTGCTGGCACCTTTCTACTCACAACCTCTAGATAATTGCTTCATAAAAAATCTATTGAATCTTTCATAGTTTCTAGAGGAGACATTTCACGTCATCTAATTTTCCTCAATGAAGTTTCACGGCCAAATATCCAATCTCCCTCCAACATGGTTCAGATTTTCCTTTTGCAGCCAAGCCAAACTAACTTCAAAATCCTCCACCCCTCAACAAAAGATAAAAGAAAGTGCATCTGACCATTTGGTCAATTCCACTGGGTAAACAAGGATACAAAATGTAGATGATCATTTAATCAATTCAAACGGGTAAACAAGGATGGTTGTTCTAACGACTCCTATACATGTTGAGACAGGACTCACTTAAAACTATGGTGACCATTAAATTTGAGGCCTTTTTTCAGCAACATTAGCGCTGCCACCAATACATTCGAAAGAATTTAGTCATTGACAAGCGTTCATCCTGTCACCAACTCGGGCATCTTTCAAATCACTTGATTTGATTCTGGCTCTGTTTAAAAATCCTCTGATTTGACCTTGCACCTTTCGATCCCCATGCCGGAATTACTATCATTGTAGACAACTACTTATATCAAGTCAAGATTAAAAATGTATCATGTGTCAGACACTCTGGAAAGGCAACATTCATCTAAATGGCTGGCCAACCAAGGACTTCAGTCACCTTTCAGTCTGGTTCTTTTGCATTCCCTAGCCGTGAGTCTGTAGAACTTATCATAGTGAATTGACCCTCCCATGTTGGAAGCGGCAGAAGTCTTGGGCTAACCCTCGTTTTCAAAAAGAAAGAAAAAGACAATTTTAGAAGGGAAAAATAAGAAAGCGCGGCTAAGTTGCACCAATCCTACTAACGCATCAGCATGGAGCCATTAAAACTTTTGTAGCAATAGAACTAAACAAATAACAGATCCACTGATTTCTTCAACCTTTAACGCACACACATGCTCATACACATACAAACATTCATATTCTATAAATCCCATATTACGAAGAATGTGCCTGTAGAAGTCGATAGATGAAACAGTTATGAAGACATCAATTCTACAAAAAGAGACTAAAAAAGCACTTATAGAAGTAAAATCTCATAATTGGACCATTAAATTAACCATCCGGGAACAAACCATGAGGTCACTCACAAAGGTATAAACCATTAGATGAAGGAGATGGCTCATAGCCCAAATGGCACGTAGAACCTCTAAATATCTAGAGATCAAGCAGTATCATACATTCTTCTAAACCTTTTCACGCTAACCCCTTTCTCAAAGGCTCCTGGTAACTGACAATGAAATATAGCTCATTCATAAATTGTTATGATACGTTTGGAAGAATCCAACACCTCTGACTTAAATATTTTTAGCTTTCATGTTTTTCTTGATCTTTTTTCTTCCAGTCAGGTGTATCTTGTGTACTTACTAGGTTACGCATTTTGAGCTTTTTTAATAATTTTACAATTACTCATCAAAAAAATTACCAAAAATAGAAAAGAAACTTGCATAGCAATTATTGTAATATGATATTTATTTCACTTATTATAGTCCCTTCTAATTCAAATTCTATGATAACTGATTGAGGTACCATTTCAATGTGGCACAGACTTCCCAACCTTCACAGACACAACTTACAAATGAACTCAGATGAATGTAAAAACCACCTTTCCATAGCAGTTTTTCGAAAGTCCTAATAATTGATCTTGGAAGAAATTATGCAATTTCATAAAGTTTATTCACCAGACACTCCAAATCACGCAACAAATGCCTTTCTTCCAAAACACTTGGGGCCAGTTTCACAATACGTCTTATGTCATTAGCCTCCATCAAAAGATATATTCATTGTAGAATATCAGGCTATAATAAAATGCTTTCACCACCTCATTCTACATTATTTTCTCCATTTTGCTAGTGTAGATCATTCAACTTTTTTTTTTTAAAAAAAAAAATAGAAACCCTTCAATCATCACTCTGCGTCACAAATGACCATATCATGGCATACATTCAACTCCTGTAGTTCTTTTTTTTTTTTTTTTTTTAGTTGATGGCTCTTCTAGTTCTCAAATTGATCCTCAAGGACCTTTTAACTTGGCATTTATTTATTATTTTATTTCACCTTATTTTCATCCAAAATAGCCACTTATCCCATTCAACATGCTCATTGCAGCTTTAAGATGTATGTTGAAATGTTGCATCACCTACCATCTAAACATATGTTTCTTAGAATTCATATAAAAGTGATAATTAACTTATTTTCATATGCCCTTCTTTGAGAGCTTGTAGAGGAGAAACCGCCACAATCTTCAGAAATGTATCTTGCAATAGTTTTACAGCATAAATGTTTACATTTTAAGGCATTTTCTATCTTGGTTTCACATATAAACAGGTTTTAGTTTACAAGTATCTGATAATTAATTAATATTAACTATTACTGCTAGGCTCTTAAATGATCCAGTACTATCCCTATGTTCCCAGGCTCTAAAACAAGGGGCTGGCCTTGAACCACGGTGCCCTATGTTGCTGAAAGGATTTAGCATTGAGTCTAAAATCTAGGATCTAGGATCTAGAATCCACGAAGATATCTCTCAGCAAAACCGTCATACAAAAAAATGAATCCCCAACTTTGTTTTTCCTTTTTCAGTTCTACTTCTCATACTGATGTATGATATCAAGTAATTTACTTAAAATACCACATAAATATGGAAATGAACGTAATTCATTTCCAGCATTTGGCGTGAAAATTATGTTTGCATGTCATTTCAAACAAATTTCTTGCCAGCTACTCCATGGTTTCTCAAAGTTTCCTTCATTTTGTCATTTTTGACATTTTAACGGTGCTTCTGCACTCACATGAATACTATGTATTATTAAGTTATCTAACACTCGCATTTAGCTGAAAAAATGTTGAATTTCCTCTTCAAATGCCAATGACATGTTATCAAGAATACTAGAAATATATCCTGCAGACCCAACAGCCACAGTGAACCAGATATATCAAAGAATCACAAACAAGTTCCTTTATATCAAACACTAAAGGGGTCAGATCAAAATACGCCAATAAAAATTACACAACATAGAGCTCAAACAGGGGAGTGTTGGATTATATCAATTTATTTCAATTACGTATTCTGAGCTTGGTCACTAAAATGCAAGTTTTACCTGACAAAGGTCTACATCTGAAGCCCAAGAAACCCTTTTCGTTTTGTGCAATCCCTGCATAATTTACGGAATCAAAAATCCCCCAAACTTCTTTTCCCGGCTTCTCTGTGTTACCGTACCTCGGATTCGGAAATGGGTAAAGTTGTGTTCCTTGGGATGATCTTTGTCATTACACCACCCAAAGTTTCAAGTCCTAGAGACAATGGCGTGACATTCAAGAGCACAATGTCACTAACTTCCCCTGCTAAAACACTAGCCTGGAAATAAAAGGAAGAATCAATGCCTTAAATATTAGTGTAAGTTCCAGTAGGTATTTACAGCAAGCAATATATATAAATGAAAAGGAAAAGGCAGAAGAACAAGGAAAAGGGACCCTGTGCCTTTCCCTACTCCTATAATCCCTTCTATCATCCTCATCCTCTTCATTATCCCTATCTCTACGCCTCTCATCTCTATCGTATCTATCCCTACGCCTATCTCTTCTATCTCCGTCTCTGTCTCTATCTCTATCTCTGTCTCTGCCCCTTCGTATATGCCTGTCTTCTCCTTCTTCTTCGCGTTCTTCTCTGTCTCCCCGCCGCTCGCGGGTCTCCAACTAGAGTTCCCTCTCGATCTCCTTAGCTCTATCCCTATTATCGGAGATCGCCAACGCCGCGTACTTGGCCTTCCTACCATCCGTAGCGCTCTCTTTCTTCGAATCCTTCTCCGACTAGGGATTCGGAGGGAGAATAGCGTGGATTATCGTCAGAAGCGTTTGGACGAAGTAATCGGGCATCTCAGCGCCGTTTTCCTTCAGCTTGGAGTCGAATTCGTCGACGGTCTCGCAGTTCCGCCCTAGGTCGGTGACGAACTCGGCGAGGATTTTGTCACCAAACCCTAGATGCGTTTCCAGTTCCGTGCAGACCTTGGATACGAGGGAGAGGAACTCGAGCTTCTTCAAACCTTCGTCTTTGGGAGCGGGAGCCATTGTTGGAAGATACAGAAGCAATAAATTCGAGGAAGCTATAGAGCGAGAGAGATAGATATATGTGTACCTGATTTCGGAATTGTTCTAGACTATCCCAATGCTCTGTGCCGGTGCCAAAACCATAATCAGGATGGGTTTCTCTCTTCACATTTGAATCGCACCCTTCAACCTAGACAGTCTAAATCCTTCCTCAAGAAGAAAAAGTCAAGGAGATCTCCCGTTAAAAAAACAGACGGTCCAGATTTTGTACTAGTAAAACGACGTTGTCTGAGTCCAAATCCCCCATTCACTATGATCTATGAAATCTTATGAACATAAATAAGACACGCGTCCCACTAATAAAAAAAAAATAAAAAAAATAATTTTTATAATTTTTAAAAAATAAGGGATGGTAACTATAGGAGGTGGTTGGTCACTCTCATTTTATTTAAGAGTTGAGCCATCTTCATTAATGACCAGCCAAAGGTGGCTGAACCACCCCAATAACCTATGAGTATGGCTTGGCTACTCTCATTGGGCTTGGAATAGTTTTGCCACCCCTAAGGATTAGCCTATTATATTATTTTTTTCATTTAGTCCTTTTAAGTGACTGAACCATCTCTAGGGGCCAAAGTCACCCTCCTTTTGCAAGTTGACCACTCCCCATGGCCAAGATGGAGTGATCTGCCCTCTTATTTTTTTATTAATTTGTTTTTTTTTTCTCTTAAATGGTATATATATATATATATATATATATATATATAGTGGGACATGTTGCCCTAGAATTTCTGAAATCCTAGCCATGAAAGGGTCGGTGCAGAAGACTCAAGTCAAGATGATGAACCACCTTTATTAATATACCTTACTCCCATTGAAGATGAAGATTTGGCAGTAGATAATATCATCTGATTCCATGGCACCATTTCCAGTATTTAATGTTTGAAATTCACACATCAGTATTTAATTGGTGAAAAAAAATTAAAACAATAAATTTAATTTCTTAGTACATAGATTGTCATGCTATGTTGTGAGTGAATTAAAGATGCATCAGTCCAGTGGTAAAGAGTTTTTAAAAAGAAAGATTTTAGTTCAATTACCATCCTATTAACTTCTTTAATAGTTATTTATCAATTATCAATTTAAAAACTCAATGAAATAAAGCATGAACCACCACGTAAGCATTATTATTATTGAGAAAAATATGCATCTTCTTGAACAATTATGCCGACAGCCGCAATAAGCTATCTATCTATCTGCCATGCATGAAAGGACATCATACAGGGGTGGGGAGCCAACAAACATCCGAAACCATAAGAAAACAATCTTCGTCTTATAAAAAGAAAATAAGCTCTCTCTCCCTGCCAGCAGCAACGAAAAACAAAAAGTAACTTCCACCAGAGCCCATCAGTGATGAGCCTTCGCTTCAGCATTCTTATGTGACTTTGCCTTCGCCTGGTAACAAAGGAGGGGAAACGATTAAATCAAAAATTTCCAAAATAAAAAATATATATAATACTGTAAAGTAAGAAATAAAAAATAAAAAATAAAAATCTCCCAATTTTTTTTTCATTAGCTTCAACCACTGAATTTAAGAGTGCTTAGCAATAAAACCACAGGATAGCGGTGAACACGGAAAGGCACTATATATATGCTGCTGTTTTTAGGTAAAGAGCTTTGGCCCTAGGACATTGTATTCTCTCCTGAAAAGATGGCTCAATATGTGCATTATTTGCATTCTGTGAACAAGGCATTATTAGAGGAAGAGAAAGGTAAATCCAAAAACGTATCATCAATGAACAGACCATTTTGTTTGTCTCTCAACGTTTTCTTCCCTTTCCACTTTACAACCTGAATACCACATGCCATCCCCAATCTCTACCCACTAGAATTACCTTCACATGACAATGGATTTACACTGAAACTCGGGGTTTAATTTCAAGAGCAATAAACATGTGAGCATGGTGACTCAAGCTACCCTGACTTCCAAACCCAGCCTTCAACATTAGGGCAGAGGCCAATTGCTCTAGCCACTGCAAGAACATGGACCTCCTTTCTTGAATCACCAATTCCCCATTACCTTCAATTTTTCTTCTCTAGTAATTGCTTCATCTTTGATTAGAGAGTATGTTGATGCTCATTATCGGAGGCATACTTGATTTTCAGAAAGATCCTTAATTGGACTGCATGCAATGTGTTAAGTGTGGTATGTTTTCAGACACAGATGATGTTTGAACAAAAATTTACAATGCTGAAGGGGAAGACTGCGTTGATTGGAGGTTGAAGTGTTTGGTTGAGTGGGAATTAACTCTGAATATTACAAGACTAAACTAGCCCTGCATCTTATCCCCTTCTTTCTCAATGTTCTCAGAATTTTCGAGCTTCCTTATCAAAACCCCAGATATATGTAGCATTATATCACAAATTCATCAAAAACTTTCAACTAACCTTGCCCTAAGCAAGTTATATCCTTCTTCAACATAAGTTTAAACTGTTACTAGCTCTAACAGGTCACACCTTATGCACAGAAACTACCAATTATATGCATCTCCTTAAATATCAAGCTGAATCCATATTTCATACTTATTGAGACAATTACTTGGCCGATGAGTTGACTGTGTCAAAATGATTCTCTCTCTTTTCTTCTTCACCATTATTTGCTCTCTTTGATATGCACGAGCTTTTTTATAGTAGCACATCGAATTGTTATCATTTACTTTCAGCTTCAAGCAAAATTGCACCATATCTATATCACCTAAACCCTCAAATAAATAGATGATATTTAGAATGCAATGCATATTGAGTTTGCCATGGAAAAGTTGGATCTGATGACTAAACATAATGTATAGAAATGCATATATCTTGTTGATTGGGCTAAAGGAATAAGACTTCAAGCCTTTGAATTATCGGATTTTAAGTCCAATTCATGCTCATATTTTCTTGTGATGTTTTGGGTTTGTAGCCCCATATAAAGAGCAGTAAGAAATGAAATGTTATTATACAATTAATTAACAAGCTAGGAAGCAGGAATACTTCAAAATGGCTGTTGTATATGTATCTGATATGTATTCATATCAGATAAACTAGTATACATATAGAATATAATATCCGTAAATAACGAAATTATTTTTTTCTCGTCTGGCTTTGAAGTCTCTAGAAGAGTTTGATTTGCTTTTTAAGAGCTATAGATTGTACTATCTTCACTCTTCAGAGCATCCTTTTCTAAGAATCTCTATATTTGATACCCATAGTAATTTGCTGGATTCAATTATCTTTCAGAGTTTACTTATCAAAAGTAATTTGCTATAAATTATTTTATGAAGGGGAAACAGCCTTGAGCAAGCATCAGCTCCTAACTGCATTACTCACTAGATTAAGAGTCATGTCTATTATGTACCACAACCAATCAGCTCACTTGAGCAGGATGTTAGATCAATTGTTTGAAAATCTAGAGTACAATACACAGGGATGCATTGATTAAGAAATATACCAATAACGTTTTAGATATATAATATGCTAGTTTTTAGGGGTTAAAAGAAAAATAACCAACAGCAAAAGGGCACAAAATACTTACTAAAATTCGATGGAGAATTCAGAAAGTAGTAAACAGCATTCGATGGAGAAATTACCTTGAGAATCTTAAGCTTCACGCTTCCATATACCACACCTAAAGTGAATGCTGATGCACGAGCCACCTACAAAAGAAAAAAGAACAAAATCACATTCTGAATCTTAGATTTTTCTGTTCTCTAAAATTCAACTGAACCTGACACATAACACCTTAAAATTGCAATACTTTTTCTCAGCATCCAAACAGGAAGGATAAGAGATTTTAAGGAAAGAGATTTTGATAAAGACTGAAAAAGGAAGTGAAGAAGAAGTACCAGGGCGAGAGTGCTCGTTCCAGAATACGGTCCTGGAGGTGGCGCCATCGGATCTCGGACCAGAAATGGCTCAACTTGCAGAGTGCCGGTGCTAAAACCCTAATCAGATCGGAAGGTCCCAATTTGCGGATGCGTCTTCTCTCTTGAGCTTCCTATTCCTATGTGAAGCGAAGCTCGTTTGGGTAGGGTCGGGTAAGCATGTGGATCCGGATCTCACAGGCTTAGTTAGTAACGTTGGGCCGGACCTTTTGAGCCAACCCAGAAACCCAAGTGGAAGAGTATAAGCCCAACCGCGAGGTCTCTTTTGTCGAAAACGGTGCGTATCAGTAAGCGTGTAAAATAGAAGAGTTACTCTCCTGGGACCAGGACCATGGTTGTTACTTCGACGACGTCGTTTACGAGAGTTCCATCATCATCTTCTTTTTTTTGTCCTTTTTTGGAGAACATTCCATCATCTTCTTGAGAAACAAACGGTGGCGGTCATAAAAGAAAAGAAAACTCGCGAGAAAAAACTCGAAAATTGCAGCGAGAATGGGAGCGTCGAGTTCGACGGATCAGAAGGTTACGACGGAACAACGAGAGGCCGAATCCCTAGCGGCCTCCACGGGAGCTCTTCCTATGCTACAGAAATCTTTCTCCAGACTCGCCGATCCTCAAACAAATGCAGTTCCCATCAGAACCCTACAGGTATTCAATAACTATAGGACATCCGAGTTTCAATTTTATATACTCAGAGACCCGGATTCTTGAATTCAATTCCTATTCTATGCCTCAATTTTCATTCTTATGCGATAATTCTCGCCAAGAAAGCCGAATTAGTATGTGTTACACTCTCGGTTTAGCTGAAAGTTTCAAATTCTTAGTTTTCTTTGTCAATCTGTGTATATATTTTCAGATTTTTCACTCTAATAGATAACTTTAATGGTTTGTAGCAATGCTTCTGCTTAACTTATGAAAACCCAGTCTGTGAAGCACCAGAGATGCCCAATTCCTTCCCTGCGTTGTTGGATAATCTGGGCTCGTCGATCGTTGACCTATTGTTCGTGCCCGAGGAAGGGGGAGTCAGTTGGATTGAGTTTGTGAGAGGGTATAATAAGTGCTGTGGAAGAATGTCAGCGACAATGTCGCTTAATACACTGCTCAGAGTGTATGCTGCGACAGTGGCAAAAGCGGGTCTTCCTTTGAAACTGGAGTTTGAGTCTGATGATGCTGATTGTAAGATAAACGGACCACTCTTGGCCAACGACGTGCTTATGTTTCTTTGGCTGTGTTGGACTATGTCGTGGAATGTTAGAATGTTGAGAATTTCCAAGGCAAAAGCAAATTTATGTCTGCCGGAGATTAGTCATCTGGTATTATCAGCCGTTACCTCGTGTGCTGAAGTTAACAGTGGCTTGAATGTGTGGCATTGTGATGTCTTAGGCTTGGAAGTTCAACTTCCCGTGGGAAAGTTTCTGACATGGGCCTTTAAAACAGTGCCGAGCCTCCCAGATTGCTTTACACAATTTGTTCATGCAAGACTACAGCACTCTCTCAATCCAGAGGTAGTAAATTTCTTTCTTCGAGTTTGAAAATCAGTAACCTTCACCCATCTCATCCAAATTTCAATGTCATCACGTTGGCTTGCATATATCTGCAGTAGAATTGTGTATATTGATTTGCTCACTATGCATATATATCAGCAATATGCATCTTTTGTGATCAATCTGCAATTGCATTGCTTATATGATGATTTGCTCACTCTTAAGCTTACTGAAGATCTTATTAGTTTCTCTAAACTGCAAGCACCATCAATATTTTGAGTTTGTTTTATACTTTAGACACTTGCTACAAGCACTATGCTTTTACATACAACACCATATTGTGACTGTCACTTTCTTTTTATGGTAATTCCATATTTTAATTTTTCCTCTTCAACCTTCTTAAATACTTGACAAATAATTCAATTGGTAATAAGATGTCAATACTTTTTTGGTTTTTGATGTGTGAGTGTTTGCTCCAAAGGAAGGAGGATGAATAGATTCGAACCAATGACCTCCATTTCATGAGGCATGGTCCGTAGCGATATATGCTACCCCTTGGGGTTGTGAGATGTCAATACAACCAAGTTGTTTATGCCAATTGCCACTGTCATACTTTTAACCCAAATTATATCTGATGAGCTTCCACAGTATGATGATTATAGAAGGAAAAAAAAATCATTTCATTTGGTTGGAGGGGGTCCTTGGACCAATGGTTTTTCTTAATCTATTTCAGGATGAATGTGCTTCTTCAAGTTCATCAGTAGGAGACATTTCCTCAACTAAGGCATGCCATTCTAAACTTTTAACCCGTGGAAGGGCATGGGCAATTTCCCTCACACTGAGAAGTACTATGAGTGAAGAGATCTCACGAGTATGCTTTGCAAGCGACGACGATGCATCAGATGCTAACCTTCTTTATCAGTTTGTTATCTTACCGGATAATCTTGTCTTGCCTGAGCTGTTGCCTATTGCATGTTGTGCTGGTTGACATTGTTGATGGGCTACATAATTCCTTGTGTGAATTAGTGTTCCATATGAGAAATTAAATTGCACTGGAGATTTTTGTTGATTGGTTCCTGAGGTGTTACTTATACTGTCTTGCTTGTCCAGACTGTCAAAGAAGCAAACGTCTATCCAACTGAAATTGGAATTGATAGATACATTTTTTTTCCCCAGCCATAGGACTTCAGATTTTGATTTTCTGTTTATTCTAGGAGCATGCAACTGGAAACAACAAACAACCACCTGCTACTCAACAGATTTCATGATTAACCTTAGAACCTGAGTTTCTTTAGCTCCTGCTAAAATTCTGTTATTATTGCTCGTGGTGCTTATTGCCATATTATACTCTAATTCCACATTTTCTGGTTATAACTTTCATGGAAAATTGTTTATTCTATTATAGCATCCGTTATATGGCTTTTGTGTAGGTATGTTAAACAGCTCGTCCTTCACACTTCTTTAGATGCAAATGCATATTTAGAATTGTTTAATCTTATTGTTTTCTTTCTTAAACTTAATCTTATTATTTTCTTTCCTAAACAATTCATTCAAATGAGAGTTAAAATTGTTAAGTTGACTAGGATATCATCTTTTATTATTTTGTTAGATGCAAATGCAATGTAGAATTGCTTCTTTAGCATTTATTGGCTACTACTTTGCAGGTCATCTCTTCACGGGAGAGGCTTGAACAGATTCTGGTCTAATATTCAAGGATACAGGGGTCCATTGCTAATGTTGGTTTCTGCAAGTACAGGAGATGCTCATGAGGGTAGTACCAATGTTAGGAAATGGATCATAGGTTCAGTCATGCAGAATGGTTTTGAAAATAGGGATCTGTTCTACGGAAGCTCAGGAAGCCTATATGCTATAAGTCCAGTCTTCCATGTGTTTTCATCTACCGGTATGTAACATAGAGTGAGGGGGAAAGGGGAATCATTTTCTCTCTCATTTTCTGCGTGCAAAATTTCTTGTGTCTAATTACGTCTGTAATGATTGACAGGGAAGGAAAAGAACTTTGTATACAGTCACTTGCATCCTACTGGTAAAATATATGAGCCACATAAAAAGCCTGTGGGAATTGCTTTTGGAGGAACCATGGGAAATGAGAGAATCTTTGTTGATGAAGATTTTTCTAGAGTTACCATTCGCCATCATGCCATTGACAAAACTTACCAACCAGGTTCCCTCTTCCCAGATCAGGTATAGTTGCAATGTTGCAATGACTTGTTGCCCTAGCTTGAGAGTTTTGAAACCAATATTGCAGTAGAGTCGAATATTGGTACTTAGTTATTGCAGATAATTACACTGAATCTTAAAGTGCTATTTTTTCAACCTTTTCTTTCATGAAAGATCAAAATGAAGATTTTTAGTTTGTCTTTCATACTCTATTTACATTATGTTACCACTATGTCTGATCTATCTACCATTTGTGTTCCTTTATTTCTATCTGTAGTTATGTGTTTACAAGAAATTTGACTACTTCTCCGTGCTGTTGTGATTAGTTTCAATATCTGATTTGATATTTTCCTCTGTGGACCGATATGATAAAACTACCATATCCTATCAGGCACAGTAGAGAGGTTAAATAGGAATGTACTAAAGAAAGCTATGTGATCTACGTGTTGGCACAAGCCACTTAACCGCTTGAAAAGCTTCACTCTGCAAGTTTAAATGTGGATTGGTGTATTTCAGGGATTCCTACCTGTTGAAGCGTTGATTTCAGAAGTGGAAGTTTGGGGACTCGGTGGGAGAGGGTCCAAGGAATTGCAAAATTCATATAAGAAGAGAGAAGAGCTTTTCACTGAGCAAAGACGAAAGGTAACCTATCTAGATTGAATTTTGCATTTGATGAAAGTTGAATGTAAATGGCATTGATATTATGTTTGTTTGCTCGTCGTGCAGGTTGACTTGAAAACATTTGCAAGTTGGGATGATTCGCCTGAGAAGATGATGATGGACATGGTCTCTGATCCTAATGCAGTTCGACGGGAAGATCGCTAAATTAGACTTTCAGGTTTAGGCCCGAATGCCTTATTTTACTTTGGCTGCTTAGGGTGCTATCAATATTTAGAGGAGGTCAATTGGGCAAATGATTTTCTCAAGTCTCGTACTGTTGCTCAGAAGCTGCCAGAAAGAAAACTTGAAGGGTGAAACTAACCTACTGCTGCAATTGCATTGTATTGTGCTAGAACAATAGGTTTTTCGTCTGTTAAATATCGGCAGAATAATCTTGATCCCCCATAAATCTCACACCCAGTCCTGATTTCTTACAGAAAAAGCTGTCCCATTAAATTTAGGTTAAAGAGAAAGCTAGCTCCATGGTGCGAACAATAATAGCGAAGAAATGGCTTATTGTATAACATTTGTTTCAAACACTTGTTCAAGGACACCGACCCACCATCAAGAGCAACCAACCAACGAGCGAAAGAGAAACAAATAACAAATCGACCGTCCCATTACAACGTTTATACTGCTGGTGTACAATGTACTAGATTTTTGTTCCTTTTTGATAGAGTTTTGAACTTATCAGAAAATAGAAGGGGGAGAAAGGCATAGTTCCTTTCAACACAAAGGAAATAGATATAAATTCCTTGCATGATTGATGATATTGGGAAATAGAAAAGGCATTTACCAATTCTCTTCCCGCAAGCACATAATGAAAAGTGATATGGTACGTTTGAGATTCATTGGATTTGCATATAATTTCAAAAAATGGTCTTTTTGAGCTTTGGGGGTAAATGAATAAGTGACATTGCAAAAAAATTGAAGTTTAATAAGCCAAATTGAGAGTTTTTCAACTTTAATAAGGTAATTGTAAAAGTGATGAAAGTTTAGAAATGTTAAGTAAAGTTGAGAGTTTTCCTTGTTATTTATCTACTATAGTTATTTGTTCACTTTTTACTTGCCCCATTATGCATGCCAAAACTCTTTCATTGGATGACCATTAAAGGATGAATCAAAGAAGTAAAAAGATTTATAAACATCCACAAAAATCATGCAGAAAGGATTCAATTAAATCGACCCGATACACCCAATGCCTCCATGGTTTAAGTAGAACAAACATGCTATCAGTACAAAACAAGGCATAGTTCAAAATCCTGTCTCACGTGCGCCATTTTGTTATCAAAAATGAAATGCTCAATTACAGTTTAGCAAATCTGACAATCCTCCATAATGATCCCAAGCAACATGTAGATCAGACAAGATACAGTTACT
>NC_081548.1:23321458-23349139 GCF_901000735.1 Corylus avellana | reverse complement strand
AAAAAAAAGAAAATCTGTTACCAACTACCATGAAACTTTCTTCAACATAAGTTTAAACTGTTACTAGCTCTAACAGGTCACACCTTATGCACAGAAACTACCAATTATATGCATCTCCTTAAATATCAAGCTGAATTCATATTTCATACTTATTAGACAATTACTTGGCCGATGAGTTGACTGTGTCAAAATGATTCTCTCTCTTTTCTTCTTCACCATTATTTGCTCTCTTTGATATGCACGAGCTTTTTTATAGTAGCACATCGAATTGTTATCATTTACTTTCAGCTTCAAGCAAAATTGCACCATATCTATATCACCTAAACCCTCAAATAAATAGATGATATTTAGAATGCAATGCATATTGAGTTTGCCATGGAAAAGTTGGATCTGATGACTAAACATAATGTATAGAAATGCATATATCTTGTTGATTGGGCTAAAGGAATAAGACTTCAAGCCTTTGAATTATCGGATTTTAAGTCCAATTCATGCTCATATTTTCTTGTGATGTTTTGGGTTTGTAGCCCCATATAAAGAGCAGTAAGAAATGAAATGTTATTATACAATTAATTAACAAGCTAGGAAGCAGGAATACTTCAAAATGGCTGTTGTATATGTATCTGATATGTATTCATATCAGATAAACTAGTATACATATAGAATATAATATCCGTAAATAACGAAATTATTTTTTTCTCGTCTGGCTTTGAAGTCTCTAGAAGAGTTTGATTTGCTTTTTAAGAGCTATAGATTGTACTATCTTCACTCTTCAGAGCATCCTTTTCTAAGAATCTCTATATTTGATACCCATAGTAATTTGCTGGATTCAATTATCTTTCAGAGTTTACTTATCAAAAGTAATTCGCTATATATTATTTTATGAAGGGGAAACAGCCTTGAGCAAGCATCAGCTCCTAACTGCATTACTCACTAGATTAAGAGTCATGTCTATTATGTACCACAACCAATCAGCTCACTTGAGCAGGATGTTAGATCAATTGTTTGAAAATCTAGAGTACAATACACAGGGATGCATTGATTAAGAAATATACCAATAACGTTTTAGATATATAATATGCTAGTTTTTAGGGGTTAAAAGAAAAATAACCAACAGCAAAAGGGCACAAAATACTTACTAAAATTCGATGGAGAATTCAGAAAGTAGTAAACAGCATTCGATGGAGAAATTACCTTGAGAATCTTAAGCTTCACGCTTCCATATACCACACCTAAAGTGAATGCTGATGCACGAGCCACCTACAAAAGAAAAAAGAACAAAATCACATTCTGAATCTTAGATTTTTCTGTTCTCTAAAATTCAACTGAACCTGACACATAACACCTTAAAATTGCAATACTTTTTCTCAGCATCCAAACAGGAAGGATAAGAGATTTTAAGGAAAGAGATTTTGATAAAGACTGAAAAAGGAAGTGAAGAAGAAGTACCAGGGCGAGAGTGCTCGTTCCAGAATACGGTCCTGGAGGTGGCGCCATCGGATCTCGGACCAGAAATGGCTCAACTTGCAGAGTGCCGGTGCTAAAACCCTAATCAGATCGGAAGGTCCCAATTTGCGGATGCGTCTTCTCTCTTGAGCTTCCTATTCCTATGTGAAGCGAAGCTCGTTTGGGTAGGGTCGGGTAAGCATGTGGATCCGGATCTCACAGGTTTAGTTAGTAACGTTGGGCCGGATCTTTTGAGCCAACCCAGAAAACCAAGTGGAAGAGTATAAGCCCAACCGCGAGGTCTCTTTTGTCGAAAACGGTGCGTATCAGTAAGCGTGTAAAATAGAAGAGTTACTCTCCTGGGACCAGGACCATGGTTGTTACTTCGACGACGTCGTTTACGAGAGTTCCATCATCATCTTCTTTTTTTTGTCCTTTTTTGGAGAACATTCCATCATCTTCTTGAGAAACAAACGGTGGCGGTCATAAAAGAAAAGAAAACTCGCGAGAAAAAACTCGAAAATTGCAGCGAGAATGGGAGCGTCGAGTTCGACGGATCAGAAGGTTACGACGGAACAACGAGAGGCCGAATCCCTAGCGGCCTCCACGGGAGCTCTTCCTATGCTACAGAAATCTTTCTCCAGACTCGCCGATCCTCAAACAAATGCAGTTCCCATCAGAACCCTACAGGTACTCAATAACTATAGGACATCCGAGTTTCAATTTTATATACTCAGAGACCCGGATTCTTGAATTCAATTCCTATTCTATGCCTCAATTTTCATTCTTATGCGATAATTCTCGCCAAGAAAGCCGAATTAGTATGTGTTACACTCTCGGTTTAGCTGAAAGTTTCAAATTCTTAGTTTTCTTTGTCAATCTGTGTATATATTTTCAGATTTTTCACTCTAATAGATAACTTTAATGGTTTGTAGCAATGCTTCTGCTTAACTTATGAAAACCCAGTCTGTGAAGCACCAGAGATGCCCAATTCCTTCCCTGCGTTGTTGGATAATCTGGGCTCGTCGATCGTTGACCTATTGTTCGTGCCCGAGGAAGGGGGAGTCAGTTGGATTGAGTTTGTGAGAGGGTATAATAAGTGCTGTGGAAGAATGTCAGCGACAATGTCGCTTAATACACTGCTCAGAGTGTATGCTGCGACAGTGGCAAAAGCGGGTCTTCCTTTGAAACTGGAGTTTGAGTCTGATGATGCTGATTGTAAGATAAACGGACCACTCTTGGCCAACGACGTGCTTATGCTTCTTTGGCTGTGTTGGACTATGTCGTGGAATGTTAGAATGTTGAGAATTTCCAAGGCAAAAGCAAATTTATGTCTGCCGGAGATTAGTCATTTGGTATTATCAGCCGTTACCTCGTGTGCTGAAGTTAACAGTGGCTTGAATGTGTGGCATTGTGATGTCTTAGGCTTGGAAGTTCAACTTCCCGTGGGAAAGTTTCTGACATGGGCCTTTAAAACAGTGCCGAGCCTCCCAGATTGCTTTACACAATTTGTTCATGCAAGACTACAGCACTCTCTCAATCCAGAGGAAGTAAATTTCTTTCTTCGAGTTTGAAAATCAGTAACCTTCACCCATCTCATCCAAATTTCAATGTCATCACGTTGGCTTGCAATATCTGCTGTAGAATTGTGTATATAGATTTGCTCACTATGCATATATATCAGCAATATGCATCTTTTGTGATCAATCTGCAGTTGCATTGCTTATATGATGATTTGCTCACTCTTAAGCTTACTGAAGATCTTATTAGTTTCTCTAAACTGCAAGCACCATCAATATTTTGAGTTTGTTTTATACTTTAGACACTTGCTACAAGCACTATGCTTTTACATACAACACCATATTGTGACTGTCACTTTCTTTTTATGGTAATTCCATATTTTAATTTTTCCTCTTCAACCTTCTTAAATACTTGACAAATAATTCAATTGGTAATAAGATGTCAATACTTTTTTGGTTTTTGATGTGTGAGTGTTTGCTCCAAAGGAAGGAGGATGAATAGATTCGAACCAATGACCTCCATTTCATGAGGCATGGTCCGTAGCGATGTATGCTATCCCTTGGGGTTGTGAGATGTCAATACAACCAAGTTGTTTATGCCAATTGCCACTGTCATACTTTTAACCCAAATTATATCTGATGAGCTTCCACAGTATGATGATTATAGAAGGAAAAAAAAATCATTTCATTTGGTTGGAGGGGGTCCTTGGACCAATGGTTTTTCTTAATCTATTTCAGGATGAATGTGCTTCTTCAAGTTCATCAGTAGGAGACATTTCCTCAACTAAGGCATGCCATTCTAAACTTTTAACCCGTGGAAGGGCATGGGCAATTTCCCTCACACTGAGAAGTACTATGAGTGAAGAGATCTCACGAGTATGCTTTGCAAGCGATGACGATGCATCAGATGCTAACCTTCTTTATCAGTTTGTTATCTTACCTGATAATCTTGTCTTGCCTGAGCTGTTGCCTATCGCATGTTGTGCTGGTTGACATTGTTGATGGGCTACATAATTCCTTGTGTGAATTAGTGTTCCATATGAGAAATTAAATTGCACTGGAGATTTTTGTTGATTGGTTCCTGAGGTGTTACTTGTACTGTCTTGCTTGTCCAGACTGTCAAAGAAGCAAACGTCTATCCAACTGAAATTGGAATTGATAGATACATTTTTTTTTCCCCAGCCATAGGACTTCAGATTTTGATTTTCTGTTTATTCTAGGAGCATGCAACTGGAAACAACAAACAACCACCTGCTACTCAACAGATTTCATGATTAACCTTAGAACCTGAGTTTCTTTAGCTCCTGCTAAAATTCTGTTATTATTGCTCGTGGTGCTTATTGCCATATTATACTCTAATTCCACATTTTCTGGTTATAACTTTCATGGAAAATTGTTTATTCTATTATAGCATCCGTTATATGGCTTTTGTGTAGGTATGTTAAACAGCTCGTCCTTCACACTTCTTTAGATGCAAATGCATATTTAGAATTGTTTAATCTTATTGTTTTCTTTCTTAAACTTAATCTTATTATTTTCTTTCCTAAACAATTCATTCAAATGAGAGTTAAAATTGTTAAGTTGACTAGGATATCATCTTTTATTATTTTGTTAGATGCAAATGCAATGTAGAATTGCTTCTTTAGCATTTATTGGCTACTACTTTGCAGGTCATCTCTTCATGGGAGAGGCTTGAACAGATTCTGGTCTAATATTCAAGGATACGGGGGTCCATTGCTAATGTTGGTTTCTGCAAGTACAGGAGATGCTCATGAGGGTAGTACCAATGTTAGGAAATGGATCATAGGTTCAGTCATGCAGAATGGTTTTGAAAATAGGGATCTGTTCTACGGAAGCTCAGGAAGCCTATATGCTATAAGTCCAGTCTTCCATGTGTTTTCATCTACCGGTATGTAACATAGAGTGAGGGGGAAAGGGGAATCATTTTCTGCGTGCAAAATTTCTTGTGTCTAATTACGTCTGTAATGATTGACAGGGAAGGAAAAGAACTTTGTATACAGTCACTTGCATCCTACTGGTAAAATATATGAGCCACATAAAAAGCCTGTGGGAATTGCTTTTGGAGGAACCATGGGAAATGAGAGAATCTTTGTTGATGAAGATTTTTCTAGAGTTACCATTCGCCATCATGCCATTGACAAAACTTACCAACCAGGTTCCCTCTTCCCAGATCAGGTATAGTTGCAATGTTGCAATGACTTGTTGCCCTAGCTTGGGAGTTTTGAAACCAATATTGCAGTAGAGTCGAATATTGGTACTTAGTTATTCCAGATAATTACACTGAATCTAAAAGTGCTATTTTTTCAACCTTTTCTTTCATGAAAGAACAAAATGAAGATTTTTAGTTTGTCTTTCATACTCTATTTACATTATGTTACCACTATGTCTGATCTATCTACCATTTGTGTTCCTTTATTTCCATCTGTAGTTATGTGTTTACAAGAAATTTGACTACTTCTCCGTGCTGTTGTGATTAGTTTCAATATCTGATTTGATATTTTCCTCTGTGGACCGATATGATAAAACTACCATATCCTATCAGGCACAGTAGAGAGGTTAAATAGGAATGTACTAAAGAAAGCTATGTGATCTACGTGTTGGCACAAGCCACTTAACCGCTTGAAAAGCTTCACTCTGCAAGTTTAAATGTGGATTGGTGTATTTCAGGGATTCCTACCTGTTGAAGCGTTGATTTCAGAAGTGGAAGTTTGGGGACTCGGTGGGAGAGGGTCCAAGGAATTGCAAAATTCATATAAGAAGAGAGAAGAGCTTTTCACTGAGCAAAGACGAAAGGTAACCTATCTAGATTGAATTTTGCATTTGATGAAAGTTGAATGTAAATGGCATTGATATTATGTTTGTTTGCTCGTTGTGCAGGTTGACTTGAAAACATTTGCAAGTTGGGATGATTCGCCTGAGAAGATGATGATGGACATGGTCTCTGATCCTAATGCAGTTCGACGGGAAGATCGCTAAATTAGACTTTCAGGTTTAGGCCCGAATGCCTTATTTTACTTTGGCTGCTTAGGGTGCTATCAATATTTAGAAGAGGTCAATTGGGCAAATGATTTTCTCAAGTCTCGTACTGTTGCTCAGAAGCTGCCAGAAAGAAAACTTGAAGGGTGAAACTAACCTACTGCTGCAATTGCATTGTATTGTGCTTATGCCCAGTATGAGGACTGGTGACTTCCCTTTTCTTGTTGTGCCTTGTGTACAAAGTAAAGTAGCCTAGTACTGTTTCTGTGTTGTTTTGGTTGTTTGAGGGGTGGGAAGACCAGAGAACAATAGGTTTTTCGTCTGTTAAATATCGGCAGAATAATCTTGATCCCCTATAAATCTCACACCCAGTCTGATTTCTTACAGAAAAAGCTGTCCCATTAAATTTAGGTTAAAGAGAAAGCTAGCTCCATGGTGCGAACAATAATAGCAAAGAAATGGCTTATTGTATAACATTTGTTCAAACACTTGTTCAAGGACACCGACCCACCATCAAGAGCAACCAACCAACGAGCGAAAGAGAAACAAATAACAAATCTACCGTCCCATTATAACGTTTATACTGCTGGTGTACAATGTACTAGATTTTTGTTCCTTTTTGATAGAGTTTTGAACTTATCAGAAAATAGAAGGGGGAGAAAGGCATAGTTCCTTTCAACACAAAGGAAATAGATATAAATTCCTTGCATGATTGATGATATTGGGAAATAGAAAGCATTTACCAATTCTCTTCCCGCAAGCACATAATGAAAAGTGATATGGTACGTTTAAGATTCATTGGATTTGCATACTAACTTCCAAAAAAAAAAAATGGTCTTTTTGAGCTTTGGGGGTAAATGAATAAGTGACATTGCAAAAAAATTGAAGTTTAATAAGCCAAATTGAGAGTTTTTCAACTTTAATAAGGTAATTGTAAAAGTGATGAAAGTTTAGAAATGTTAAGTAAAGTTGAGAGTTTTCCTTGTTATTTATCTACTATAGTTATTTGTTCACTTTTTACTTGCCCCATTATGCATGCCAAAACTCTTTCATTGGATGACCATTAAAGGATGAATCAAAGAAGTAAAAAGATTTATAAACATCCACAAAAATCATGCAGAAAGGATTCAATTAAATCGACCCGATACACCCAATGCCTCCATGGTTTAAGTAGAACAAACATGCTATCAGTACAAAACAAGGCATAGCTCAAAATCCTGTCTCACGTGCGCCATTTTCTTATCAAAAATGAAATGCTCAATTACAGTTTAGCAAATCTGACAATCCTCCATAATGATCCCAAGCAACATGTAGATCAGACAAGATACAGTTACTGCTTCTTCTCTTCTGCTTTTCTTGGCTGAAAGAAAAGACACATTGGTAGCATTAGAACTTAAAAACAATATCAATTATTATCGTTCTTCAACAGAAACAGAAGCCAGTTTTCATGAATTATCAAAAGAGAATTCTCACTTTTGTACAAACACACACACACACAGCAAGGAAAAGAAACAAAGGGCTATCATCTGCCATATAAAGCTATCTCCAGACGCAAGATGCAACAGAACTGCCAACCATAAACCACATACACACAACAAAGCAGAAAATAGAAAAGTATGCGCTTTCTGCTCATGCAACAGGCTATGGTTCTGCCATTCACAGCAAGTATCACAGACCTAGGCCTTCAGTTATTGGAGATTGTAACATCCACAAAATATACTTTTGTAATGACTTGTGGAAAATTACATAGAGTTTGTTCGTTAAAGCTTTTTCATTCTCCCTTTTGTTTCTATTTCAAAACAAAAATATTAACAAACAACTCAAAACTACTTTCACCTTTATATCACATCAGGATATTTTTTCAAACAAAAAACACCATCTAAAAGGTATTAATAAACGGAGCCATAAGTTGTATAATCATCAGAAGATTTTAAACATAATTGAAATTTGAGGTGTAAAAGTCAAAATCAGGAAAAGTACAAAGGGGTTCCATCATTTTTACTGCCTACTGTTTCTCTCACAAGTCACAAGCAAACAAACACCATAGAAAAACATATATGTCTAACAATATAAATTCACAAAGACACATATTTAACCAAGTCCTTGCACCTGAATTTCAGGAGTTGGCCATATCCAACACCCTGTGACCATCTCTATAAATCATATGGTACAACAACTTTCATGCAATTATATAAAAATATAGTTCAATTCCACTCTAAAGAGAACAGAAGATAACAGTTGACTGCCAAATCCATCAGGTTGAGGCATGGCCCATGAGAGCCGCAATTCATCATCAAGTTTTCTTATCCTTAGTCTTAGTTTGGTACTTGTGGGTAAGGCGGACGGGATGCAGTACACATACCTACACACGTGCTAGAGTTCTACTTAGAGGCAAATGCTTTCCAAGGGATTCAAATTCTCAACCCCCATTTGAAAGCCATAACATTGAAGTTAAGCTTCAGGTTGGTCAATCATGTTAAATTGTTAGAAAAATGTGATACTTCTTAACCCGTAAACTGTAAAACATAAGTTTTAAACGAAATATCAATTAAGATTTTGGAAGCATGTGAAGTGAAAACTATAGAGGAAGCTTAAGAAACAAAGCCTGAAACAATGATACAAGCAACATTATAAATGCGAAGACTTCCACACACCATGGCGGACCAACTAACACTGGGTATACGATATGCAAGATAAAATTTCGTTTCAAATCATACAAGTCAAGAGCGACACTGCAAAACTGAGTTTGCAAACGATTCAGTAGTTCTTCTTTCTTTTTTCTTTTTGGTAGGAAACAATATATGTGGGGTTATTTACCTTGTTACCCTAAAACCTCTTAACTGGTACCAACTGTTTGACCAAATTCCTCAACCACACCCTAGAATACAAACCCAAACGAAAGACAACCCACAAATCTAAGCAGGGAAGGAGAACAAGACCGCACCTTGGTACCGGGGGCGGATTGGTGGAGCTCCTCCGCAGGGATCATAACGGGCCAGGCCTCGCCAGCCTCTCGGAACATTTGCTCGGTCTCGAGGAGCTGACCCTTTTCGAGAATCATGTTCCTAATGGTCTGGGCCGGAGTGGATGTGGCGTCGAATACCTCCTCGACCCCGTTGACGAAAGTGACGGTGATCTGGGGGGGATGGTCGTCGGTTCGGCGCTTCACCTGGACCTGACAAGCGGCGTTGGACTCTTTGGCCTTTCGTGCATTGCACTGCGCCAAGAACTCCATGCACGAGGCTGTGCGTGGGTCCAACGCATTGAACTCGATCCGAACTCTTGAGAGGAACTTCAACATTCTTACACCCTCCTCTCTCTCTCTCTCTCTCTCTCTCTCTCTCTGGCTTTCTGCTCGAGAATTAGAGGGGTTACTGAAAGTGAGAGTCTAGACAAAAAGGCTCGAAGTTAAGCTTTCTAAGAAGGAAAAAGAGGTTGGACTTGGAGCGTCCGACCCTCATAATCTTCTAACAAATATAAAGTGGTGGACAGATTAGTCATCAAGCGGGGATAGCTCAGTTGGGAGAGCGTCAGACTGAAGATCTGAAGGTCGCGTGTTCGATCCACGCTCACCGCAATTCCTGACCACAAGGGAGATGTGAATGGGCCGTTTGCTTTAGCTTCTGCTATTGCAGGCCCAGGAAAGTCCCCGGGCCTCTTTCTGCAGAGATGCAGCCTTGGAAACGAGGTAGTCTTCGAGTTTGGAATTCTTTCGCCTTCGGGCGAAGGGCTGAGACAAGTGTGGAGCCCTTTGAATTCCTGCCGAAGCATATTGGCCGACAACAACGCAGTTATTCACATGGCCCATTGGGCTAACTGAACGGGGCTTACTCTCTTGTGGTCCATTTTTTTTATTATGCTTCCCTTCGGCCCCAAAATTTGTTAAAATCATTCGCCAATCCAATAATAATAATTTGTTAAAATCATGTCATAACTTTTAGCTTATTAATATATAATAAATGTTATTCTAACCATTAGATTTGTAAACTTGTGTGAATTTCACATAAGTCAATAGTAAACTTTACAAATTTAATAGTTGGTCCATTTAATTTGTAAAAAAATATAAGATAAATATGAGAAACTTATTTTATATATATATATATATATATATATATATATAAGGAAAATGGTCAAAATCAAAATTCTTAGAAGCATGATTTACCCGAGGAGGAGATCTCCATTTTACTAGAGAAATCTAAGACAACTTAATCTGCAAGTGGTTAGCTGGATGAACCCCTTTGAAATCGAAAGGAAGATTATCATGAGACCCTGATCCAGTTGAATGCAATAGGAACGATGCCTTTGCTTGGAGGTGATCTTGAGAGCCCAACCCCAGCTAGTGAAGGCGATTCCTCTGACAGGAACAGCCTGACCTGATTATCATTATGAGTATGATAATATTTTAAATGGGCGAGTATATAAAATGCTGGATCCTCGTTAAATTTCACAAATACTGTCAATGAACTAAAGGCTAAAGCTTTGGCACAGAGGGAAATGATAGCGTAAAAATACTTCAATAAAGAAAATTAACAAGCACTTTCTCTCTAAATATATATGGCTTAAAATTTAAAGTCAAATGAATATATACAAGCCAAACAAAAAATGATGGACTACTACCTCTTGGGAATTGCTGGCACCTTTCAGCTCTCAACCTCTAGGTAATTGCTTCATAAAAAATCTATTGAATCTTTCATAGTTTCTGGTGGAGACATTTTCCGGCATCTAATTTTCCCCGATGAAGTTTCAGTCCTATGGCATTGGGAAAACAAACGGCCAAATATCCAATCTCCCTCCAACATGGTTCAGATTTTCCATTCGCAGCCAAGCCAAACTAACTTCAAAATCCTCTACCCCTCAACAAAAGATAAAAGAAAGTGCATATGACCATTTGGTCAATTCCACTGGGTAAACAAGGATACAAAATGTAGATGATCATTTAATCAATTCAAACGGGTAAACAAGGATGGTTGTTCTAACGACTCCTGTACATGCTGAGACAGAACTTACTTAAAACTATGGTGGCCATTAAATTTGAGGCCTTTTTTCAGCAACATTAGCGCTGCCACCAGTACATTGGAAAGAATTTAGTCATTGACAAGCGTTCATCCTGTCACCAACTCGGGCATCTTTCAAATCACTTGATCTGATTCTGGCTCAATTTAAAAATCCTCTGATCTGACCCTGCACCTTTCAATCCCCATGCCGGAATTACTATCATTGTAGACAACTACTTATATCAACTCAAGATTAAAAATGTATCATGTGTCAGACACTCTGGAAAGGCAACATTCATCTAAATGGCTGGCCAACCAAGGACTTTAGTCACCTATCAGTCTGGTTCTTTTGCATTCCCTAGCCGTGAGTCTGTAGAACTTATCATAGTGAATTGACCCTCCCATGTTGGAAGCGGCAGAAGTCTTGGGCTAACAGCCTAACCCTCGTTTTCAAAAAGAAAGAAAAAGACAATTTTAGAAGGGAAAAATAAGAAAGCGCTACTAAGTTGCACCAATCCTACTAACGCATCAGCATGGAGCCATTAAAACTTTTGTAGCAATAGAACTAAACGAATAACAGATCCACTGATTTCTTCAACCTTTAACGCACACACATACTCATACACATACATTCATATTCTATAAATGCCTTATTAAGAAGAATGTGCCTGTAGTCTGTAGAAGTCAATAGATGAAACAGTTATGAAGACATCAATTCTACAAAAAGAGACTCTAAAAAAACACTTTATACAAGTAAATCTCATAATTGGACCATTAAATTAACCATCCACTTCAAATCTCATATTAGGCATAAAGATTGCATTTCGAACTACTATTAAAGCCACAATAAACACAGTGATGTCCAGCTTATAAGCTCTTTTTGCTTAGTCTCAGACATTTCTATTACAAGCCATAAGTAAGGTTGCATGCAACCAACAAACTAGATATATCATAAAACTATAGGTAACTAACACCTTAAGGAAACAATGCAGCTATAAAGACCATTAGGTCACTTACATAGGTATAAACCATTAGATGAAGGAGATGGCTCATAGCCCAAACGGCACCTGGAACCTCTAAACATCTATAGATCAAGCAGTATCATACATTCTTCTAAATATAGCTCATTCATAAATTGTTATGATGCGTTTGCTCTAGCCACTACAAGAACATGGACCTCATGTACTTACTGGGTTACGCCTTTTGTGTCTTTTTAATAATTTTGCGATTACTTATCAAAAAAATTACCAAAAATAGAAAAGAAACTTGCATAGCAATTATTGTAATATGATATTTATTTCACTTATTACAATCCCTTCTAATTCAAATTCCACGATAACTGATTGAGGTACCATTTCAATGAGGCACAGACTTCTCATCTTTCACAGACACAACTTACAAACGAACTCGATCAGATGAATGTAAAAACCACATTTCCATAGCAGTTTTTCGAAAGTCCTAATAATTGATCTTGGAAGAAATTATGCAATTTCATAAAGTTTATTCACCAAATACTCCAAATCACGCAACAAATGCCTTTCTTCCAAAACACTTGGGGCCAGTTTCACAATACGTCTTTTGTCATCAACCTCCATCAAAAGATATATTCACCGTAGAATAACAGGCTATAATAAAATGCATTCACCACCTCATCCTACATTATTTTCTCCATTTTGCTACATTCAACTCCTCTAGTTCTTTTTTTTTTTTTTTTATTAATTGATAGCTCCTCTAGTTCTCAAATTGATCCTCAAGGACCTTTTAACTTGGCATTTATTTATTATTTTATTTCACCTTATTTTCATCCAAAATAGTCACTTATCCAGTCAACATGCTCATTGCAGCTTTTAAAAAATAAAATGTATGTTAAAATGTTGCATTACCTACCATCTAAACACATTTTTTTTTAGAATTCATATCAAAGTGATAATTAACTTATTTTCATATGCCCTTCTTTGAGAGCTTGTAGAGGAGAAACCACCACAATCTTCAGAAATGTCTCCTGCAATAGTTTTACAGCATAAATGTATACATTTTAAGGCATTTATGCGTGTTTCGTAAAGGGTAAAAAAATGCCTAAATAAAATGATATTTGATATGCAAGCAAGTAAGTATTATCTTATCCGCCTCGGCATTCCTAACAACCCATCGTAAATGAGCGGTTTTTTCAAAACCCATCAGTCTGCCTCGGGTAATGGACCTAACACAATACTATAGTATTAACTATTTTTAAGAGTATTAGCATTTTTTTTTTTTCCCCCTAAGTAAATATGGGAAAACAGGGAAGAAAAAAAATATATATATATTAGCATTTGATAGGAGTGAGCAGTGGGGCCCACCAAATCTGCCTGCCTGTAAGCTTAATAGGCTAAATCATCAGGTCCAATTTTAACAGGTCAGACTAAAACGCAATCAACCTGGCCCTTTAAGGCCCCATGCCGACAGCAGAGCCGGTAGCCTTTTCCAGAGCTGGGCTGGCATAACAACAAGCTGCCCAATCCATGACCACCCACCTTATCCTTGGTCATGGTTAGATAAAATGGAGTCAAACCTTTTGAACTGGTAGTTTTCTATAGGATCCCAACATTGTAAAGTGCAAGTGTCAGCTTTTCTTAAAGTTGCCATGTTTGCCTAATGGGAACCGGTGAAGCAGACAGTGACTGGGAAACGACATAACCAGTGGACAGAGGGGTCCATGAGCAACTATAGAGCTTCTGACAGCACATTGGTTTACGCCAGCATGTACTCATCTCTAATGAACAAAGTTTTTCTCCAGGATAAATTAAAATAAATTCTTTACACTTTACATTCAGTTTATTAAACCGACGTTTATCTTAAGAGCATGTATATACAAATAAAAATTACATATTCTAAGGACTTAACGCTTCTATAGTTGATATTATTCAGCAATTGTATAAGTCTCCAGAGTCCGCAAGACCCTTAATAAAAATTTGTAACAATGCTCCTCAATAAATGGCAACAATTCCCTTTTTTTTTTTTTTTTGACATGTCTACATAAGAGGGGGAGAGAGATTCGAACTAGTGACATTCACTTCATTAAGCGTGATCAAAGCCGATTGAACTACCTCTTAGTCTTGGGGACGGCAACAATTCCTTTATTAGGCATAAATAAATCACAACTTTCTTTTGTTGATAAATCATATGAAGGATATATTCTAATTACTGGGATCGGTGCAAGGTAATGTCTATATACAACAAAAATAGGATCTAGATCCCCTCTTATTAGAGGGAGAATATGAGATTCTCATATTTCAATCCTGGCCATCCAATTTTATCTAACGCTCTACAAAGCGCCACGTGCCCCACTATAAAATAATTAATAAAATATTATTTAACTTCTAAAAAAAAAAAACTAAAATAAAAGAATAAAAATAATGGGGTGGCCCCACCCCATTGTTTTTATTCTTTTATTTTAATTTTTATTAATTTTTAATTAATATTTTATTAATTATTATTATTATTATTTTTTTTGTTTTAAACGACAAGGATTTAGAATATGAGAATCTCCCTCTAATATGAGGGGATCCGGATCCACAAAAATAAACTCGAACAATTAAGGCAAATGCGAGAATAGAGAATCTAATTTATTACAATAACATTTGGTAAAAGCCTTCAAAAGCTCTTAACCATGTAATCAAGCAAAAACATCTTGTAGTTCACCTAGATAATATCACACCACCCACAAATACTGTTAAACTTACATATTACTGGGTAACAAAACAAAAAATTACAGAAAATAATAAAAAATAGTGAAGTGGTAGCAGCAATGTACATGAAAAGCTCACTCAGTTTTATATATATAGCCTCCCAAACAAACCCTCAAATCCATCCAGGCACAATCAAAGAGGAAAAATGCTAGAATACAGAATTAAGAAGCTACCCATCAAGTAGATCAACAACTGACTCCAAATTGCTCATCTAGGACTGGTGATCTACCATCATTTACTTTGAGGCATATGATCATTTCAATGTGTCTCTTCACCTCTGCCATTTTCTTTCTGAAAAAAGCAGGATCAAGCAGTAAGTAACCGAGTCTCAATGAACAGACGCTCTTTTTTTTTTTTTAATTATATTTTATATCTTTTACTTTTTTCGCCTACAGTCAACAATATAAGTGAATCCCAGAGGCTCAAAGCAAACCCCACCCACTGGATGCATTTGCCATTACGCTTGAATGGCATTGACATATATCAAGTGGTTCAACTAGTGAGAGAACATTTGAACAACATGCAGAGGTCTGTACTATAAATATCTGATTGAAATGCCAAATTATGGTCGAATTAAAAAATAATAATAATAATAATTGTTCGGGGCAGAAGAAATGGACAGGTGATCTACCATCATTTACTTTGAGGCATATGATCATTTCAATATATGGAGGCAGAGGAATGACATAAAGCATGGGAATCAGCCAAGAACAGAGGACAAAATACTTCAAATCATTGTATGGGAAGTGAGAACAAGGGTCTTGGGAAAAGGGAGATTCAAAAAGAATAACGAGAATTTAGAGCTTTGTTGTAATTGGGTATACCTGTAAAGATATTGGATTAGGGGGTATGTTGATGTAAATGGTAGGAGTGTTTTTTGTAAGATGCTATTAGGTGTTCCAGCAGTTAAGCTGCAGAGTTTTGTAATTGCTTTGTTTCTTTGTTATAAAAGCATCTCATTCACCAACAAAATGAAGGTTGGAAAGATGGTAAAAGCAGAGTGGCTAATAGAATGCACTAACCAGCAAAAATGATGAACCGAAAGCGGTGTGTTTAATATGCATGTATTCGTGGTAAGGTGTCTCAAGAACACAGCCCATCAAGGCATTAAGACAGACCGCTTCCTTTTACCTCTTCTTTTAAGAAAAAAAAAAAAAAAAAAATGTTGGGGGAAAATTCACTTGGTGGGAGGCAGTCAAGTGTGGGGATTGTATGCATATTTTGTTGGATAGAAATGTCAAGCATAGCAAGGCTAGAAAATACTAAATATAAGGAGATTTAGAGACTACCATGGGGATAAGTACCATTTCCCTTCGTACTCTGCTGGGCTTGAGACATTGACCGCTGAATACGTGGAGACCCCTGCCTCCCATTTGCAGCAGGTAAGGAATGCCTCTTCTTGATATAAAGGTCTCTGTCTTGCACATCTGGACTTGATCTTGGAGAGTTATTATTAGCTTGGAGCTTGGCTCTTGCAGATTCTGTGGCTTGCATGAAATGGGGAAGCGAATTGTCAGTACTGGCATCTCTTGGTTCTTGCTCAATGTGGTCGGGCTTTGGTGAACCAAAGGAATTGCGTCTCTTCCCATTTTTCTGATCTTTAGGCAATTGTTCCATACTACTTCTTGACCCAGAATCATTATTTGGATTTGGTGGTTTCTTAGCTCCTGATAGGGATCTACGCTTATGGTTGGATCCACTCTTATCAGTTTTGCTCTGTTTAGACTTGGCAGATACCTGACTAGAAGGTGTCCCATGAGATTCGGGCACAGTTACATGGCTTCTGGGAGAAGCTTCCGGTGATGACCGGTACGGTTCGTGACCTCTCTCAGAGTCCAGCTGTCTCTGCAGATTGGATGCATTGTTCTCCAGCTTAAGCTCTATCTGAGGGGAGTCCATAGCCACTATTGAATTAATGGGTTCCCCATCAACATCACCAGGTTTCTCTCGCTGATCTGACACAACGGATGATAAGTTAGACCCTGGGATGGCAGATGCATCCTTGGATTCAACATCTACAATTTTCGTGCTGTTAAGATTGCTAATCCCTTCCTCTAAAACTTTGGCTTCATGCTCACATTCTGCAGCACCAACTTCAGATATATCGGGTGAATCAAGGGTAGAAGAAATAGAGAGTTCAGTGCCGCATTCAGAGCCACCAACTTGAAGTTGAACCCTTGAACTATGGGGGGCTGAATTTTCTGCCATACTGAGCTCCTTTGTCCTGATTACAGTATCTGCTCCAGGTAAATTTGTATCTATAGGTGATTCAACTCCAGCATCTTGATGGAATGAACTAATTAAAATATCTGAATTGGCTGTTGAACTCAGCTCTTCGAATTTCGACTGGGCCACAACAAATGCAGGACTAGTCACCTTTCTTGATCCAAATACAAATTTATTTCCTTCAGTCTCCAGCTCTTCCGAGGCAAACCTTTTCATAGAAGGTTTGGGTTGTTCAGTTTCGGTTTCAGGCTTCACAGGAAGAGGATTAAACTCCACTTGGGAATCTGAATCTTCTTGAGTACTTTGATTTGGAGGAGGAATTATCTCCAATGAGGTGTCATTCACATCAGACCCATGCTGCTCCAAATCATCTTTTAATGAAGAAGAGTTAGGATGGCATGCCTGAAAGTCGAAGTTGCTGGCATCATAAGTAATCAGATTGTCTTCGCTTTCAGATGGCACTAGTGATTCGCTATTGCTGGACTTCACATTTTCTGACTCCAAAAAAACTTCAGATTGAACTTTGGTTTCAATTTGAGACACAAAGTTCTCGTCCTTTTCTCTTTCCAGTTGATCTGAAGCTAACTCTGCTTTCCTCGACTCCCCAATATTCGGTGAAGAAACAGACATCCACCTCTCCAACCACTTCCAGGCAGAATTGGGCTTAGAAGGATCACACTTAACATGGATAGGTTTGGACTTCGGTGTTGATTCCAACAGCTTTAATCAAAAAATGAATCAATTTTAGTCAGGTTGTGTGTGTGTGTGAACAATAGCCTCAAAAGTAGTTATAAAGCAATGGAATTAAAATACCAATTCAACATACCTGGCGGGCAAATCTATTGCTTAGCAGCTTCTCAATTGAAATGTAAGTTGCATTAGATTTAGCTACTAAATTTTCCTTCTCCTGTAAAATCAAATAACAAGGTTGTCAGAAAATGTGGTGACAGTCATTGTTGCTTATCAAAGGGATAAGAAGACACTGTCTAACATCATTATGGAACTGGCAATAACCAAACCCCAAAAGTCAACAAGAACAAGTAAAGGATGAATAATACATTCCTAACCTACCTCATCGTATTCACCATTAATGATGCTAACATAATACCTTATGCAAATTTCATATTTGAAAGCTGAGAGATGACAGTTTAAACATCCCCAGGTGATTAATTAACCCCCAATGTCACATATCTTTAAAATATTGATTAGTGTCAACGTTTCAATTCAAAAGTTTCAAGGGTTGATTATTCCTTCAATCTATTCTTCATAATTTCACCAAAGAACTACCTAGTAAAATAAAGGATCACAGGCCCAGTATCCTGCAATTATGTGAAATCCCGGCAGCGCTTATTGAATGCATATAATCTAAAACAAAGGACATTCTGCATACTCACAAATGCATCTTACTCTATGATTTTTTTTTTTTTTTTTTCCTTTCTATATGTTGCTTGAGCAATCATAAGAGCACAATAGGTGCACGTGTGCACAAATCTTTATTTATCCGTATCCCTTCAAAATTACCCTTTTTTAACCTTAAAATAGTTGACTACGGAAAAAAGAGAAGCAAGAGACTACTAGACATTCAAAATTTGAATTTATACTACGAATGCTTGGAGGCCATAATCTCTTACTTCATACCATTATTCTTTAAAAACACAACTAAAATCTAAAGACCTACCAACATGCTGGTAGGACCGAAACAAACCAGCAACATACTGAAGGCTAACAATTATTATAATGAAGCAGAATTTGAGACACTTTACTCTTTTTCGTTTTCTTTCTTTGACAAGTAACAATATGAGATATTGTTATCATAACATCTTAACATTTTTACAAAGGGAGGCTGCTTGAGGTTGATAGATAGCATAAAACCTATTGTTGTCAAACCAATATGACAAGGAAAAACAAAATTTGTCTCATCAACCCCAGATATCCCGTAACATACTGGGTGAAAGTTCAGTAGCATTACCCAGGTTTTTGAATTCTCATTATCCTCCTCGTGCTTCCCATCTAACTTCTTTTCTGGACGTGACCCTTCTAGGGACAGCCGAGCATAGCGGGCACGAACAAGTGCTTGCATTTTGACAATGGCTTGAACGCAACGTAGGGTTCCCACAGCATGACTTCGAACCAAGTGCCCACGAACAGCAGCTTGCAATTTAACAACATTCTTAAGCTTTAACAGCATTATCCGACCCTGGCAAATAGTTTTTAATAAAAGGTAAAATGGGTGCTAACCAGTAAGTTTTGGACTCATACAGTTTAGAGAAAGAGAATACCAGAAACCCTCTGATAGCAGCCTGGATGACAATAACAACAGGCTCCTCTGGGTTGACATCAAACTTACTATCTTTTTCAGCAGCAACTGCAGTTTCAGTTACTTTTGGGTTCTCCAAAGTCGATAACTGGGGTTTCTCATCTGTGGATTGTATCACTGAGATTTTCTCTGGAACAGTAGAGTTCGCTGGTGGTATATGGTCAAGAATAGCAGATTCTGGGCTCTCCTTATTTCCAGAAGAAGTGGTTTCTGAGATTACAGTGTTGCTAAGCACTCGATGCCGGGCAGATCTCTTTCGGAAACTCCACCCACGTTTGTCACTTGAACCCTTGTTCTGGAATGCAGCACAAATAACATCATATTTAACATACAGACAGAGAAAACTTAGACTGCCTTCCTCCTATAACTCTTTACAAGTATGACAATGATTTCCACATCTATATTATGACATTTCAACACTCCAACTTCTAACCCCTGCTTTGTTGGAAAAATGGCTTCAAGAAACTTTAGAAAAGCAGAACTTAATACAGTTTGTAGAAAAAGAAAAAAGAAAAAAAAAATTAAAAAAAATAATAATAAAAAAAAAAAAAAAAACAGATTCTCAAAAGGCTATATTATTATGGAACTCCCACTTCCTAATGCACAAGATCAGCAAATGTATCTAGCTAATAATAAATAACCATAAATTGCGTGTTCAATTGTACAAATGAACCAATTTCTGTCTTACTTCATATGACAAATCTTTCAAATGCTTTGAACTCTCCCGACGTAATTTGATTGCACCTATTTTCTTAATCTTTTACTTTTTCAAAATGAATGATACTACATACTGTGATTTATATCTTTCGATGATTTCTTTTCCTATCAGGCTATCACATGGAAAACCATGATCAACATAGTACGCTTTACAGTTAAGCATAGTGATCTCAAAGCATATCCCACTTCACATCAATCAAAAAAGTATGGTGATCCTCCATTAAGCATACAATATCACTGTAAACAAGCATTCCCTAGACCAACCAAAAATTGATTCTAAGAACTCAATTGACTACAATGCTTGTAAAAACGGCCTTTGTCTAAAAACACTGCAGAAGTTCTAGCTTCCTTCTACATAAATTCTTAATATGTATGTAATATATACATATAGCCTATAGGCATCATCATCATGCGTTAGGATAATTATCTTGACTTTACAATAAATATGAAAACACGACTGCTTAATTATTGAATAAATCAAATCACAAACAACAAAAATCTCAGATCTCCATATTGGAAAAAGAGAAATCAAAAGCTCAGCCCAGTCTAATCACATAGTTGTAATGAATTAGTTCAATAAGATTTCAGACTTGTCAGATCTTAATACTGAAAATTTCCTAAGTGCCATTTTCTAAGTATCAAAACAGAGAACTAGCTGCTCCTCAGTAACTCCAAATGCATCAAATCCAAATCTAACAACACTATCAAATTGTAATTGGCTTGAAGAAAAAGAAAAAAAAAAAAAAAAAAAAGTCAAAGAAATCTGAGCGGAGAAAACAAGAACTCTGAACCAATCGGGTACCTCGAGATCATCCTTGTCCGCTGAATCGCTACCGCATGTGATTATTTTCAAGCATGAAGTAGATTTCACCATTTTCCTCTCTTTTAACCGTCTCGCTCACTCTCACTCGCTCACTACCAACTCACTCTCTCCACTCTCTTTGTTTTCTCTCGGAGACAAGACCGCCTATAATGTTGGTTTGGTGAGGTGTTGGAAATTGCAACACATGTTGGCTTATGAACGCGGACCTCAACGCACTCCTTAAATCTAGCTAAGTCTAAAGTTGGAGTCCGCCATTTATCGCGTCCGTTGCCTCCCTGGGGGCACAGTCCGTTGAGAGGGGCGAGAAAAAGCTGTCAGATCTCCACGCTTTTTATTTCTCTTTTTCATTTTCGGAAATGAAAATATCTTTACTATCCAGCCGTTAGAGTCACGAGACTCGCGAGAAATTACGTGATTAAAATTTCGCGCTCGGTCTTTGAAAAAATCAACTTTAGTCTTTAAGTTTTCGTTTTCAACGATTAAATATTTTAAATTGACATATAATTTCCTTTTAAATAGGTATTTTCACCCTTTGATCATAAAAATATCATACAAATACTAATGTGTCGCCTTTAAGAAGTAGCTCAATCGACTGAAGTCATGCCTCATTAAATAAAGTTCACTAATTCATTTTACCATCCCATTTCCTTCTGTTGTAAATTGCTTGACCAGTACCACTAAGTCCGTACAAACAAAGCTCATATTAAAGACAACAAATTTAGAAAATGAGAAGTTTAGAACCATGGAAGAATTTAGGATTATTTTTAAATCAAAGTATATATATTTCAAAATGAGGGAGGGAGCAAGAGACAATAAGTGGTTAAAAATTAAGAGTTATGGTCTAAACAATATAGGATATGAAAGAATAAACCCTTGAAAGTAAATAATTATATAGTTTTTTAATTATGAAAAAAGAAAAATGTTTTTAAAAAAGAAAGATAATATTTTTAATGGGATGGTGTACAGTAAGAAAATTATGTAAATCCATTACATTTGTTTTTGTGCTCCCAACATTTGTTTTGTCGTAGTGATTTCGGCTGTAAAGTGTTGGTGTTTTTTTTTTCTTTCAGTCAGGTCCCCCTCTTTGTCCCTACGATGGTAAAGTTTCGGTACTGATTGTTGTCCTGAAGGACTCGAACTGCATGAAAGCTGGAAAAAGAGGATAAGCCAAGAAAAGGTTGCTTCAATTGAGTATTCAAGATTCCCAATTTATGTGCTAATTACATCATTCACATTCGGTTTTTTCTCGGTTAGTGAAAGATAATTATGATTAGTCTATATGTAAATTTGAGTAAAAAAAAAATTTTTTTTGAGAAATGCTCAAAATTATTGTCCATCTCTCATCCATTTATACCCTTTTTATTTTATTTTTTTATGATGAATATAAGATGTAGAAATCGCAGGTTTCAAAAAAATTATCTACATGCACCTAGTTATTTTAATAATAAATTTGGTGAGCTATTTAAGCTTGGTAAGCACCGTGTACTCACCAAATGTATAATAATAATAATTTAAAAAATCATTATCTATCCTCTCAATAAACAAATAATAAAAAGAAATCAACGAGAAATAATATTTTAAATATAATAATGAAAGTTGATAATTAAAATAGATATGAAATTTGTTAATATATTAAAACATTATCTTTTAAATCATTATTTATATATTAAAACATTCTCTTTTAAAACTTTTTATTCTTCTTAGACGGTTATGATAAATTTGACTAGTCATTTGGTCAAAGAGATCCCTTCATTAAATTATTTTTTCCAATTTTGATTAAGGGTTTTTTTTTAACGAGTCGGGTCGGGTCGTATTACCTATTTAGCGCCGACCCGTGTCGGGTCATGCCTACCCAATATGATCCGGTTATGATAAACGGGTTAAGCGGGTCATGTCGAGTTTCCTGTATATTTTTCGTGTTATAATCGTGTCAGACCCGCTAACCCGTTTAGCTAAACGAGTTGTGTTCGTGTATTGGGTAATCGGGTCGCGGGTCTTAACGGAATTTTAATTGTGTCTACCCAGTTACCCGTTTTGCTAGCCATAGAGGAAACCCCATCCACCCAACCCCTCCTCTCTCGTGGTTGGGTTGTGTGGGAACCCATTTTTCCGATCCACTCGGTGATTACATTTGTTTTTATTTTTTTAAGTGATATGTTGATGCAGCAATAATAGATATATGAGAATGTTTAATTAGTTTCACATGGCGATTTAAACACGTGACGCATAATATGTTAACTTTTTTAACGGAGATGGACGGAATGAGTTAAACAATAATAGGTGAAACATAACGACTATTTGCCACGTTTGAAAATCTAAAAATGCAAAGCATATTTACCAAAAAGGTGTTTAAATCTAATAATAAAGTATTAAACAATATAAAAATATGCTGTGAGTTTTACTTTATCTCCAAAATATAACAAATAAGTAAAAGAACAAAAGCTCAAATATGATTTTTAAGAACTTAACTATACCCCTTGACTCTTCTTGATGAACAATAAATAGCATAGACTTGTTGAAATGGGGGTCCATAAGGTCGTTGGAAGGCTTACGCCCTAGAGTTGAGAGGGCACCGTCACTCACTACTGATCATTGGCCTTGTCAAATTTAATGGTTGAGTATAGCATCCAAAGCTAAATGTCTTCCATAGAATTGACAAAATTTTCATATATTACTCGCGGGCGCGTATCTCCCACGCGCCGCACGCGTGAGGACTATTTTTCACCGCTCCATCTCCTTCCACCATCTACGCCGGTCTTCTAGTTCCCTCACTAGCTCGTGGCCCTGTGCATCTCCGACAACCCCGACGTTGTTATTTTTTGGACATTTTACTCTACTTTTTTTATCTTGTATTTTTATTCTATAACGTTGTTGTGTTGCTTTCTATTAAACCCGATTTGGTTAGGCTTCAGACTCTTTGTAAGTGAAGTAGATCTTTTTTTTTTATTATTATTTGTAAAAACATTTTTTCCACTATTACTGTTAATCTAAATCACCATGGCTTTTTTGGAAGTCTATTTAGATGTTTGATATGGGTATTCATACTCCCGATGTTATCAATCAAATTGCGCTGCGGTAAGGATTTTTTTGGGCTGCATTCGCAGATGTTCTCTATCTTCACCTACTTTGAGGAGTTCGTAGTTTGTCTAGATTGAGTTAATATGTCTAAGCTTGTTAGCTTAATGTGTTTGTCCTTTAACATTTTTCTGCTTTAATGAATTTTGGTTTGTTACCAAAAAAAAAAAAAAAGATTAGGTCATATTCACTACAATTTACAAACCTATCGAATTTAAATTTATTTTAGTTACTCTTTTTTTTTTTTTGAAAATATAAATTAAGACAAACCCTAACTCTTATTATCGGTTAAAACAACTGATGAAGTGTCGAGATAACGACGAAAAGTATCTACTATAATTGTTCAATGCAAACAAAATCATCAAGTAGGGCTCCTAGGCCGCGTTATCTTTTTCTTTTTAATATGACCAATATTACTTCACAAAAGAATAATGATAAATACAACGGTCCTATTTTATTGATAGTGCTACATCATATAATAAGATGAAAATGAAAAAAGTGTGGTATTTAATATTTATCATTATTATTCACATAAAGTTAAGCTTAATGCCATGATGGGACCTCTTCATGTGACCATTTCACCGTGCATTTAATAATATATAATGTTATCCGATATATTTGTGCGACAATGACAATGTACGAAAATAAATAAAAACGGTGGCGTTAGCTGATACTTTCTTTTACTCCGACGTTCAGCAAATGAGGCAACTTATCGCGAGTCAAACATAATTAGCGAGAAATTGGGCGAGAATTGGAAAAGAGACGGTGGGGGAGTGTGGGGGGCCCAAGTGGGCCTTGTATGATAGTGAGGCTTAGGATTTAAAAATAAATAAAAAAACGGTGGGTTAGGGAGAAGCAAAGGAGGTTGTCTCAGTATCATTCTAACAACTAAAGATAAGTCTATTTGAACCAAAAATTAAATAATGTTAGAGCAATGGTGTCTATCCAACCATAAACCTACCCAGTTGACAGCTTTTTTGTCGCTATTTGCCACGTGGCTCTATGGGTCGGATAACACGTAGGAGCACATGGGAGTTCTGTGCACCATGGATCGGCTTACCTGGCCAATTCGCCCGTGTTTGAGCTGTGCTCTGCTGCAACTGCAAGTGGGATGCCATGAAACTATCATGTGGGGTTCCACTCAATTATGCTATGAGACAGATAGCATGGTTATCAATTTTAATAATTGTATATATCGTTGCATACTATATGTTTTAAATAACGTGGTAATATGTATACGGTTTTACATAATAAATATATAGTATGAACGATAAAATGGATCATTTCTATTTTCAAACTTATAAAATGAGTGTCAAAATATATATAAAAAAATTATTGTTGAAATAACATATTTCGGTAGATGATGTTCTTTATGGGGCTGTTAGATTCATTTAAGTCCTTAACCATAATCTTAAAAAAACAAACAAACAAAAAGTCCTTAACCATATAATTTGCCCCTAACAAATCAGTCTGGTTTGGTAAACCAATCTTAGCCACGTCCACATTACCAGTCTACAACCCTTGAGAGAATTTTGCAGTTACGTGGACTTTTGGAACTTGGAAAGTTTGAGTTGAGTACCATTTCTCTCTCTCTCTCTCTCTCTCATTTGTGTTTTAATTGTAAAAGTTTGCAATGAAAAGTAAATTGTGAAAGTAAAGTTAGATGCCACGGAATTATTCTACGATGTTGATTTGATCGTCGATCATAACAATATTGTAACATCAATATTGCATAGTTATAAGATAAAAATAGAGTATTTAACATTAAGGCTTACGTCTATCAATTAATATGTCTACAACATAAATGACCCTATTTATAAAAGAATTAGAGTAAGTGGATAGAAGACAATAAAGGGTTTTGATTACAATACACAGATATGATAAAAACCTTAACAACGACGTACATTAAATCAATATGACTTCATTTTTATGTATGTTAAGCAACGTGTTTGAACAATGATTTCCAAGATAAGAAGAATGGTTCAAAGGTTAATTTCTGCATACACTGAATCTGTTGCATGGGTTGCACAGTCGTTTTTTTGATTTCATCATTGAAGACGACGACCTATTATCAAATACATTTTTTTAATTCAACGACAGTGCGTTTGCTTCTTAAATACTCCTCCTACGCAGCAAGGATTTAGAAAAGCCCATTTGAAAGGTAGAGAGGAGCCACAATCATCGATCAGAAAGAGCATGCAGTCATGCTTTTTTTACTTGTAGGTGGAGAATTATTTCAGCAATCAACAAGCATTTAGGTACAACGGCATATGACTGCCCACCATTTTTCGGCCTCATTATAGTAACTCTAGGTGGAGCCCTTTGTCACATGGAGAAAGCTCCGTCACAATGAAGCGATCAAATGTTCTTTTCAGATTTTTTTTTTTTTTAATATTTTTTAATTTTTTTCAACACTAAAAAGAGAAGCAACCATATCATAAAGGGCCGGGTTGAAGAGCCCTTGTGTGAGTCACATGCCATGACATGTAAAAATCAGCAAGGCTAATGATAGGTATTCTTGTATGGATATCCTTGGATGTCTTCAACTATATGGACCAAGAGGCAGGAAAACAAAGTGTGAGGGTCCTATATATTATTCCATTCCAAAGTATATATGTATAATGGCCTTTTGTTTGCCGGTTCCATTACCTTTTTTGATCAAACAATCCTTCTTTGATAATGCTTTCAATTTTATGCGACACAAAATAAATTAGGCTATCGCCAACAATCCATTTTGAGTAATATAAAAAAATGTTTAAGGTATTATAACTTTTACTATAATATAAAGTCAATTGGAGCAGAAAGTGCACCCAAGCCAATGATTGAACCAACTAAAAGGATTTGTGCTTGATAGAAAATGGAAAATACTAAAGGCACAATTATTTTGTCCAACTTTGAGCCAACTTTTGCCTTATTTTTTAATTAAAAAAAAAAAGTTTTTGAAGCAATAATTTTTATTTTGGTTATTCTTTTTTTATTTTGGTTTTTTTTTTAAAAAATAAAAACTGTATTTTGCTTCAGAAACTTTTTCCTTATTTTTTAATTTAAAAAAATAACAAAATTAAAAATTAAAAATTAAAAAAGTTTCTAAAGCAATATTTGGTCATTATTATGAATAAAGTACAATTTTAATTTTTTTTAAAAATACCAAATAAAAGAATGACCAAAATAAAAATGATTGCTTCATAAACTTTTTTAATTTTTAATTCTGTTATTTTTTTAAATTAAAAAATAAGAAAAAAGTTGGCCCAAAATTAACCCCAAGTTCGGCTGTATCATTCCTAGTAGAAAATAATGGAAAAATATGTGGTATAAAACCTATGGTTTATAGCCTCCAATAAAAAAATGACACCTCAGATAAAACTCCACATACAATAAAACATGAAAACTATCTACTTTTAAAAAACAAAACCAAATCTCGATTTGTGGATTTAAATCGTGCTATTTAAAAAGCAGAAAAATTCAAAAATGTGGTATTTATAAAAGTAGTTAAATATTTAATAAAATTGTAATTTAGTCTTTAGAATAACATAGAGCGTGCCCTTTTTCTCTCTCTCAGTTATCCACCGGCGCCGCCACTACTCGGGCTCGTAAGGAACGCAGATATCCTCCACCCGTGGTGCTCCCTCTCTCCTCCACTGGTAACGCCTCTCTCTCTCTCTCTCTCTCTCTCTCTCGGTTCTTACTCCACCATTGCTTTCTCTCTCTCAGACGGCTCCACCGCTCTGTGCGTCTTCGGCGTTCCTAGTTCCTACTCCACGAGCACCACACCGACTCAGAACGACGGGTCTTGAATGCTGATCATTCACTCTCCCTCTCTGTTCTTCTTCCTCCATAA
>NC_081548.1:23243956-23321358 GCF_901000735.1 Corylus avellana | reverse complement strand
CTAACAACTAAAGATAAGTCTATTTGAACCAAAAATTAAATAATGTTAGAGCAATGGTGTCTATCCAACCATAAACCTACCCAGTTGACAGCTTTTTTGTCGCTATTTGCCACGTGGCTCTATGGGTCGGATAACACGTAGGAGCACATGGGAGTTCTGTGCACCATGGATCGGCTTACCTGGCCAATTCGCCCGTGTTTGAGCTGTGCTCTGCTGCAACTGCAAGTGGGATGCCATGAAACTATCATGTGGGGTTCCACTCAATTATGCTATGAGACAGATAGCATGGTTATCAATTTTAATAATTGTATATATCGTTGCATACTATATGTTTTAAATAACGTGGTAATATGAATACGGTTTTATATAATAAATATATAGTATAAACGATAAAATGGATCATTTCTATTTTCAAACTTATAAAATGAGTGTCAAAATATATATAAAAAAAATTATTGTTGAAATAACATATTTCGGTAGATGATGTTCTTTATGGGGCTGTTAGATTCATTTAAGTCCTTAACCATAATCTTAAAAAAAAAAAAAAAAAATCCAAAGAAACAAAAAGTCCTTAACCATATAATTTGCCCCTAACAAATCAGTCTGGTTTGGTAAACCAATCTTAGCCACGTCCACATTACCAGTCTACAACCCTTGAGAGAATTTTGCAGTTACGTGGACTTTTGGAACTTGGAAAGTTTGAGTTGAGTACCATTTCTCTCTCTCTCTCTCTCTCTCATTTGTGTTTTAATTGTAAAAGTTTGCAATGAAAAGTAAATTGTGAAAGTAAAGTTAGATGCCACGGAATTATTCTACGATGTTGATTTGATCGTCGATCATAACAATATTGTAACATCAATATTGCATAGTTATAAGATAAAAATAGAGTATTTAACATTAAGGCTTACGTCTATCAATTAATATGTCTACAACATAAATGACCCTATTTATAAAAGAATTAGAGTAAGTGGATAGAAGACAATAAAGGGTTTTGATTACAATACACAGATATGATAAAAACCTTAACAACGACGTACATTAAATCAATATGACTTCATTTTTATGTATGTTAAGCAACGTGTTTGAACAATGATTTCCAAGATAAGAAGAATGGTTCAAAGGTTAATTTCTGCATACACTGAATCTGTTGCATGGGTTGCACAGTCGTTTTTTTGATTTCATCATTGAAGACGACGACCTATTATCAAATACATTTTTTTTAATTCAACGACAGTGCGTTTGCTTCTTAAATACTCCTCCTACGCAGCAAGGATTTAGAAAAGCCCATTTGAAAGGTAGAGAGGAGCCACAATCATCGATCAGAAAGAGCATGCAGTCATGCTTTTTTTACTTGTAGGTGGAGAATTATTTCAGCAATCAACAAGCATTTAGGTACAACGGCATATGACTGCCCACCATTTTTCGGCCTCATTATAGTAACTCTAGGTGGAGCCCTTTGTCACATGGAGAAAGCTCCGTCACAATGAAGCGATCAAATGTTCTTTTCAGATTTTTTTTTTTTTTAATATTTTTTAATTTTTTTCAACACTAAAAAGAGAAGCAACCATATCATAAAGGGCCGGGTTGAAGAGCCCTTGTGTGAGTCACATGCCATGACATGTAAAAATCAGCAAGGCTAATGATAGGTATTCTTGTATGGATATCCTTGGATGTCTTCAACTATATGGACCAAGAGGCAGGAAAACAAAGTGTGAGGGTCCTATATATTATTCCATTCCAAAGTATATATGTATAATGGCCTTTTGTTTGCCGGTTCCATTACCTTTTTTGATCAAACAATCCTTCTTTGATAATGCTTTCAATTTTATGCGACACAAAATAAATTAGGCTATCGCCAACAATCCATTTTGAGTAATATAAAAAAATGTTTAAGGTATTATAACTTTTACTATAATATAAAGTCAATTGGAGCAGAAAGTGCACCCAAGCCAATGATTGAACCAACTAAAAGGATTTGTGCTTGATAGAAAATGGAAAATACTAAAGGCACAATTATTTTGTCCAACTTTGAGCCAACTTTTGCCTTATTTTTTAATTAAAAAAAAAAAGTTTTTGAAGCAATAATTTTTATTTTGGTTATTCTTTTTTTATTTTGGTTTTTTTTTTAAAAAATAAAAACTGTATTTTGCTTCAGAAACTTTTTCCTTATTTTTTAATTTAAAAAAATAACAAAATTAAAAATTAAAAATTAAAAAAGTTTCTAAAGCAATATTTGGTCATTATTATGAATAAAGTACAATTTTAATTTTTTTTAAAAATACCAAATAAAAGAATGACCAAAATAAAAATGATTGCTTCATAAACTTTTTTAATTTTTAATTCTGTTATTTTTTTAAATTAAAAAATAAGAAAAAAGTTGGCCCAAAATTAACCCCAAGTTCGGCTGTATCATTCCTAGTAGAAAATAATGGAAAAATATGTGGTATAAAACCTATGGTTTATAGCCTCCAATAAAAAAATGACACCTCAGATAAAACTCCACATACAATAAAACATGAAAACTATCTACTTTTAAAAAACAAAACCAAATCTCGATTTGTGGATTTAAATCGTGCTATTTAAAAAGCAGAAAAATTCAAAAATGTGGTATTTATAAAAGTAGTTAAATATTTAATAAAATTGTAATTTAGTCTTTAGAATAACATAGAGCGTGCCCTTTTTCTCTCTCTCAGTTATCCACCGGCGCCGCCACTACTCGGGCTCGTAAGGAACGCAGATATCCTCCACCCGTGGTGCTCCCTCTCTCCTCCACTGGTAACGCCTCTCTCTCTCTCTCTCTCTCTCTCTCTCGGTTCTTACTCCACCATTGCTTTCTCTCTCTCAGACGGCTCCACCGCTCTGTGCGTCTTCGGCGTTCCTGCTCCACGAGCACCACACCGACTCAGAACGACGGGTCTTGAATGCTGATCATTCACTCTCCCTCTCTGTTCTTCTTCCTCCATAAATTGGGGTTTTGGGCGTTTGGGTCTTCAACCTCTGAAAGGTCAGATACAAATTACAATCTTCAAAGTAGCTCAGATACTCACCGAATGATATCTTTGATCGGTTTGTTTGGATTTATTTAGAATTTGAATCTAGACCCATTTTAAATGTATAATATATATATACCTACCTACAAAACTAACAAATAAGCTTATATATACTCGCTATAATTCGTAAAAAAAAAAAAAATTGTCAAATGAACTAATCTTTTTACAAATCCATATGAATTGACAATTCCTAGTCTAATGAATTATTTTTACTAAAACCAAATTTTACCAAATTTTTTTCATTTGATGCTGTGTTGAACAAAAAATTGTACAATATTTCTTTATAAGAATCATTTGGTATTTAAACTGTCCAGGTGTTTAGCAATTCTGACATGCATTGGTCCTATGATGCCTTTTGATCTTGATCCCCTTTCCTTGTTGGTATGTGCAGAACATCAACCAAATGATGGTAAAGTGATTCAAGTTGGAATCTAATTGGTTTCTGAAGGCTTGTTGAGGAATGCCAAGCTAGTGAGAATGTGATAATTAAACAAGACCATCTCTATTTTGCTTTCTCTATTCTCATCGTTTTGTTTATGTTCATCAAAGAAGTTTATATCTGTTGCTTAAGTTTATCTTCATCCAAAAGATTTAGTTCTCTTATTTTGATCATCTTGATTGCATTCTCTAGTGTCCAAAGTCATATATTTCTTATATATAAAAAAAAGATCCCAATCTCTTGCGATAAGAACTAAAAGAATGACTGTCATGTGAATCCCTAAAACAGTTTAAAGGAATATGAAGAGACTAAGGTTTATATACACCTAAGAAGTGATTCTGAGGATGGCTGAAGATGATATGTAAAGTTTGTGATCAAGCAATAAGAAGGGGTGCTTAAGGAGTAAATAAATATTAAACATGAAAAAATATTGACGTGAATCATTTCTCGATTAGATTATTGTTAGAGTCAGCGTGTGTTGTAGCACTTGTTTGAGTAAGAGTCAAACTCCAAGTCACCAAGGAATTATCTCCAAGCTGAACAAGAGTTGTCTCTAGGTAGGGGTCAATAAGAAGTTCTACTCCAAGTTTGAGTTGTTGTATTTTTTTTTTTCTATTTAAAAGGTGTCGACGAGTAAAGAGGCGTGCATGCATGCATAATTTTATCTTCAAACTAGGTATCATTTAGTGCACATAATGGCTATTAATTTATTACGAAAATGAATAATTATTATTAAGAATGAAAAATGTGCAATGAAATAACTATTCATATTCCTTAGTTTGGTAACAACACATTTGCTCTTATTAAAATTGTACCAAAATTACTAAAATATTAAAGATATATAGATAATAAAATAATAATATTAAAAAAAAAAAAAAACTTTGGTGGCAAACCACCCTACAGAATGGCCGACTACCATGACAAAATCACAGATGTTGTTGCATCACCCCTAGATCTCCTCGTATTGGACTCCTAATGAGCTAAGGGGGTGATGCGACCACCTTGTAGCTGTGTTACGTATTGAGTTTTTATGATATGTTTATATAAAGTAGCATAATCATATACAATATTGTTTGAAATCATATTTTTTCTAAGATATATATGATTATGCGGTAGTTGAATATATGAAGTCCCTTATTCAAAGTTGGTGTTAACTCTAATCAATTACCGAATTGTTGTTAATAGATTGAATCAAGTAAAATTATTGTAATTTAATTTGGATGAAAACTTTGTCTATATACCCGGTGATGGAATTAGGGGGGACCGGAGTAAGCAATGGCTCCACCCCAAATTCCTTAGAAAAATATTTTAGGTGGTAAAAAAAAAAATAATAATAAATAAATAAATTATTTAACGCCCATTGGCCCCTCCCCTGCCCAACATATTTTTTGGCCCACTCGTAACCCACTCTCCCTCTCCTCTACTTTCCCTTCTCTTCATATACCTTGGCCCCTAATCAAACTTTCTGGTTCCGTCCCTTCTCTTCAAATACCTTGGCCCCTAATCGAACTTTCTGGTTCTGTCCTTGCATCTACCCATTATTATTTTCAAAATTCTCTTAAAAGAAAAAAAACAGTAAACTTGGATTGATTCTATTCAGCTCTTTACTCCTCTATATTCAACATGGCCATTATTGATGGAGTTTAAGCTTCACCCAACTTCTTTGGTTCTATTGATTCCATATTTATGTATAACACTCTTTATCAACCCTGCCGGCTGCCGACAATACTTTATTCCTCGTGAAAACCAAATGGTTGTTGAAAGCAAGATCAACAATATATATATTTATCTCTTGAATCGAACAAATGAAACTCACACGTCTAGCAATAATGTTTCTATACTCCACCTAACTTGATAGTCTCCTCATCATCATATCTCACTGGGTTAATGCGCAGTATCCATTAAATAAGGGTTGATGGAGTTTTATGCTCCATTTTTTGAGTTATTATATGGCAACCAATATTTTCTTTTTTTTAAAAAAAAATTAAGGGTTGATTTAAGGTTGATAAGCAGTTAAGCACGCAAGATGAATTTAGTATATAACATTGCTTTAAGAAGCAAATGTGTCGGTTGAACTTTATCCTAAGTAACTCCTCTAGATAATTGTGTTCAGTAATTTTTGGTCTTTTTTTTTTGTTTGCCAATGAGAACATCCAAATGTCAGATATTCATTGGTCTTTAAATGTTTTATTTATTTTTTTACCTTACCAAAAGAAAAAGGGTCATGAATAATAGAGAGTGATACTCTCCGGCCATTGACTTCTATCATTTAATGTTCAGAAAAAAGAGATAGCTAGCCTTATTTAGAATGCTAACGGAAAACATTTTAGTAGAACATGAGCTCCATTTGTTAATTTTTTTTTTTAAAGTATTATGATGTTGATATAAATTATATTTTAAATTGTTTATTAATGTTGTTATTTAAAAACATATAGTAAAAGTGATAAAATTTAACAAATAATGCTAATATTTTTGCATTAGAGAGACATTTTTTTTTTTCTAATCATGAAAAAAGAAAGATAGAAAGAAAAAGTGATTTTTTTTTTAAAAAAAAAAATTGAAAAAAGTGTTTTGATGTAATTTTTATATTTGTAGGAGTAATTTGTAATTAAAATGTATGTTAATGCCTTTTATTTTAAGAAATGGAGCCGTTATATTTAAATTTTATACATTATTTATTTTAATTCAAATCCATCCCCACTGATTTATTTGTGAGCTGAGTCAAAAGCTTTACCCGAATCCGCTATCTGCGAAAGTCCGACGAGGACGGACAAGACAGACTCACGGAAAAAAAAGAAAAAAGGAAAATCCAAGGCAAGGACTACAAAAGAAAAGAAAAGTGAAAAAGGTTAAAAAAAATATATATATATCCTAAAACAAAACAAAGCAAAACAAAATCTTTCTCTTTCTCTCTCTCCACGATTTGTTTGGCATTATTAATTGAGGCCCCTATTCTCGGAAAACCCAAACGATCCCTTTTCTTATTCTTCTGTTTATTTCTACTTCCATTCCAAATTTAGGGTTTTCGCTTCCTTCGTCCTCTTCGTCTGCGAGGCATAAAACCCTAATCCTCCCACAACCTCCGATCTCTTCAACTAGCCGTTATCCACCCGTTTCCCGCCATTCCCAACATCATCCCAGCCGTCCGTTCCTCTTATTCTTCTTTTAAAAAACTAACCGTTAGATCTCCCATTTCGGGATACCGCTGGGTTTGTGTTCCATTTCTCTCTCTCTATCTTTTTTTCGTTGCAAAAACTTTTTGACCGTTGGGAATGTCGGCGGTGGAAGCGGAGAAGAAGGTTGATGGGGTGGAGGAGGAGAGGGGGGGAGAACTCTTGTTCTGCGGTGCCACGTCTTGGGACACGGTTGGTAGGCGCAAGGGTCTCGAGGGCAACCTGGTCTCGCCGACTCGGCTTCGCCCACTCGTCGGCGTTGACATCCGATTCGTCGCTTCGGGTTGCGGTAAGTTTCGCTGTCCGTTGAGTTGGTTTCGCTTAGGCTTGAGCTCTCGTATTTAGTAGAATTTCTCGGTTTCTTGAAGTAGAATAACATTCATTTTGGCCGATTAGTCTTGGCATTTTTGGTTTTCTTGCATAATTACGAAGTGGGTTCTGAATGTTATACGTTATTTTGTTGCTTTAAATGTAGCATCGTGTCATTGCGTGGCGTTGGATGTTGAAGGGCGTTGCTACACGTGGGGGCGCAATGAGGCATGAATGAGACTTAAAACTTAAATTTTCTGGAAGTGTGTAGTTTATTTCTTGCTGTTCTTTTTGTTGTTAAGTCATGAAGCATTGGTGTGCAGAAGGGACAACTTGGCCACGGAGATACAATTCAGCGGGATAGGCCGACTGTGGTTTCTGAACTTTTAAAGTAAGTTGCCGGGATCGACTTCATTTGTACAGTGTGTGTTCCTAATTTTTTTGGGGTGGCTACTGTCCCAAGAGGCTGTTTTACTGTGTCTATTCCGCATGTTGTGATTTTAGGCATCCTCTTGGTTTGAAGGCTTCCCTTGAGCTGGAGGGTGTTTTGTATAAGTGCTGGCCCGAGTTTGACTTCTGGAGTTTAAAATGTGTGAAACTGTAATTTGATGACTGTATGAAGTGGTTAAGAATTGAAATATCTGATATGAAATAGGGCTCGAAGAATAAGAATTCAAAGGAAGTTATGAAAAACAATTGAGGGATGGAACTAAACTAAGTACCTAAAGGCGTCAGACTTTGTATGCACACTTGCTTATCAAAGCTTTGACTTGTTAAGATAGTGGAAAAATTTGATAGTCTAATGAATAATGGAAAGACAATGGATTTCTCATAGCCTTGATTACTTAGGGAGTTTTGTAGCAATTGCTTAACTTGTGAGTGATGGTTATGATGATGGTTCTGTTAGAGAATTATATATGCTCATATTATAGCGTGCTAATTGCATGGTTTTGTGCTTTTTGTGACCCATTTTAAATTATGGAGTTAAATGTCTTCATAAAAATTTTGAGTCACTACTTATTTATTTATTAATTTTGTCATTCGAGTTGTTATGGCTGCTTTGAAGGTACAAAGTTGTGAGAGCTGGAGCAGGGAGGAGTCATACAGTAGTGGTTACTTCAGAAGGAACTTCCCTCGCCTTTGGCTGGAACAAACATGGACAGTTGGGTTCAGGCTCAGCACGAAATGGTAGGTTCATTTTATAAATTTGATTCAATGAAATTTCTACAAGCTTCCAATGCAAATCTGATGGCAATTTGGTTTGCTAGGGTGATCACTTTGGGATCTGCTTTGCTATTTTTGCATTCATTAGTTAAAAATCTTACTTCATATTGGGTATGGTGCATCAATAGCCCCGAGTTTCTCTTGCAGTTGGCAAATCTATCTGATTTCATGTTGAAGTGGATATTTAAGGACATTTTTGGAATTATTATGAAGAATTAATGACTTACTCATTCTATGTGTAGCATTTTGTGATTTCTACATCGTGATTCAGAGATGTGTGATGTGCTTTTATCAAGTTTGCTCTTGAAAATACTGTTGAATGCAGATCACTTAATTCATTAACTTGGTTAGGTTCATATCTGGATCTAATTTCTGTACACAGCTTTACTAGTAAACAATTATCATGTGATTTCAGTTATAATGCTCATAGTAGTTGCGAGTATTTATTGCTTGTGGGGAAACATTTAGCCTTGTTAATGTTCTTAATTTGTTTCTATGTGTCTATGAAAACATCCTTTAGTAACTGACAACCAGCTGTTTTATATTGTTGCTTTATTGTTTGTAGAAATCGAGTCATCTCCTATCCGCTGTCTTGTGTCTGAAGTTAAAAATATTGCTTGTGGAGCTGAATTCACTGTGTGGTTATCTTCTGTTGAAGGAGCTACTATACTGTATGGTTTGTGGACACTTTTGGGTTTTTGTTTTCTTGGTTGTTCAGCCAATTTTTCATCTGGCTTTTTGGTTCGCAAATTTAGGCAGATTACTTGCTGATTTGCAGACTGTTTGTTGGTTTCTAGTACTGCAGGTCTTCCACAATATGGACAACTTGGGCATGGAACAGACAATGAGGTATGTTCCTATGTTAGTCTGATTATTTCTTATTTTTCCTTATTTTTCTCCCTTGATCTTTAGATAACTTGATACAGTTTTACTCGTGTCATGGTTATGGTATGCTGATGACAATTATCTTCAAATTATGGTCCCTGTGCTTCTATATATGTTTTGTCAACTTTCTATATAGAGGCAATATATTTGGGTTAATATTTCTATCATGTGTGCGTAGTACCATTGAGTACCACTAAAACTTAAATGGTAGTAAGTAGTGGATGGCATCAATCCCAGTTTCAGTATTGAAATTGTAAATATACTGATTTTGCATTTAAAATCTCGAGATGGTTTTTAACGGTTTTAAATCATTGGTGTGTTTGCGTGCTAGACAATTCTTTTGTATTTTTCTTCCACTTTGCGTTTTCCGGACCCCTTTTTATAGTCACTTACATAAATGTAACCAGTTAATCAAATATTCTTGGAAATTGTGTGAGATACTTCTTTTTAATTCCCTCCAAAAGTATCAATCATGTCCTATAGGATCTCCCATGATGTTAGAAGCTCTGATACTGAGAGTAAGGGACATCTGTGAAGTTGATGCAAGACGATGGCTTTTTAATGGAAGTAAAAAAAACGAATTATGGAAATACTTATGGTGGGCTAGCAATAGGATTTGGACTTGGGAAATAGGCTTACAAAGAGGAAAATAACAGGACTGTTTTCTTACTCCATTTTACCTCACTTAGAACAAGAAGCATCTTTCCTCTTGATCTAAGGGTCTTGTGAATCAACAACCTATAGAGACAAGTACTTAGCAGTTGCAATCTTATCTTTCAAAATATCCCCTTCAAGATGATTAAAAGAAAAAGTCCTACATATTGAAAATTGAAGGTGGTTGCTTTGAAGTGAAGTACTTAAGACCGAGTGATGATGATCAAGCTGTTGACTCAGCAGCTAGCCTTAATAGAATTTGTCTTACAAAAGTATCCCACATATTTGGTGAAGTTAGAGAATGTTCTGAAATCTCCTAATGCCCAACACAGTTATTAAGGCAGTCTAAGCTGCTGTGTGGTCCTAGCATTAAATCACTGCTATTTTGTAGAAAGTCGCTTTGATTTTGCATCATGTAGTCCGCTCCAGTCACTACCCTGGATAAAATTGTTATACATTTATAGTCACATACAGAAACAGAAGGATGCATGATTTATTCACACTTGCACAAGTGAGACTTAGTTTGGTATGAAGCTTCACATAATCTTGGATGTGCCTGCAGTATAACACTAAAGACAGCTCAGTGAAGCTTGCCTATGAAGCGCAACCACGCCCTAGAGCAATAGCTTCTCTTGCTGGGGAAACCATTGTCAAAGTTGCATGTGGGCTGAACCATACTGGTTGTTAATAGCATCTGCTCTCTCTCTCTCTCTCTCTATTTGCCCCCCTCTTGTTTTCCTCCTCTTCAACATACTTGCAATTGTATTTATATTTATTTTATGTACTTTTTTGGTTTTTGTCATACAGTGGCAGTGGATTCAAATGGTTATGTTTACACGTAAGTGCCTATTCAGTGTACTTATTAACCTTCTCTTTCCTCCTATTGACTTGGCATTTCATCTACAGTTATTGACTGTTTATGTGGAAAATAATTAGGTGGGGCTTTGGCGGTTATGGAAGGTTGGTTCTTACTGTTTCAGCTAGTGAATAGATTTTCCAACTTTTTTGTTCCTGCATAGTGCCCTTTTTCTTGTGCATGTAACTCCTTGAATTCTGATTTGTAGGCTCGGACATAGGGAGCAGAAGGATGAGTGGGCCCCTCGCCGTGTTGATATCTTTCAAAAGCACAATGTTGTACCTCCAAATGCAGTGATTTCAGCTGGTTCTCTTAACTCTGCTTGCACTGCAGGTATTTGTGAACTTAGCTTAAAGTTGAGATATCATTATGCACACACACCATACCCTGTTTTAAACCTAGATCGTTCTTAGCATATAAGTGCATGAATGAACAAGCAAATTGTGTAGACAATCATCCAGTGCATGCATATTATTAAATAATATATGATTAAGACTTGGGTGGGCTGTGGCAAGATTCAAATATATGCTTAAGAGCTGTGTTGGTAGCCCACTTACCCCACACCCACACCCACACCTTCTCTGATTTGTTTTTGTTTGGCAGAGAGCTAAGCATTGTGGTCAGTCTCTTCCAAAGAAAATATTGAAAAGGAAAATTGTTATGGAGTCAAGAATGAATTTCTAATCAAGCATAAGTCATGGTAATGCTGGGTCGCATCATATCCATTAGAAGGCAATTGACTTAGCTTTAATTTGGCTAGCTACATTTTGAATCTAAGATGTTATATGGTATTCAATTTATTCGTTCTTGTTTTCTTTTATTCCAACTGCCCCAGACACCCCTTCCCCCCACCCCAAAAGAAAAAGAAAAAAGACGACTAAGATGTCAGTTCAGCTCTTGTAGCAACCACTTGGCTTTATTCACTTAATTGAGGGTTTTAGAAAATACAGAAAGGATGCGACTAACCTTGCAACTTGGGCACCTTACTGAGTTATCAAGACTAAATTGCCAGTTTATTGAAAGCAATGCAACACCCACGTGGCCTTGTTTTAACTGTGTCATCAGCAGTTACCTAAGATTGTTAAAGTTGGGATCCTACTTTAGGATTGGTGAGGGGCTCCAGGATTGGATTGTACATCTATAAGACTACTTACTATGCAAAAAAAAAAAAACCTTAATGGTCCCTAATTTCACATTTGTGTTTTAGTTACAACTTATTCCTTCAACAAATTGGTTTTTGGTTTGTTTTAAAGTTGATCCATTTTCCAGGTGGAGGGCAGCTCTATATGTGGGGCAAAATAAAGAGCGCCGGTGATGACTGGATGTATCCTAAGCCTCTCATGGATTTAAGGTCCAGCAGTTACTTGTTTCTTTTTGGTTCATTGGAAAGTATTTTCGTGTGTCATTCATGCTGTCTTTTCCTGTCTATTATTCTCCTAAAAGTGTTATGCTTAGTTTGCTTCTTTTCTTGGTAAGATTATGCCTTTTTATCTCGCTTGATGATGTTGGCACTTGTTACCCGTTTTTCTTCTTGTGTTCATCAATGAATCTCATTCTTCCATCCTTTTCTTAATTGTCCCTTCTCTGCTCAGTGATTTCGCTATATTTGATTGAGTCCTGCAGGCGTATTGATCTTGGTTCTGGTTTCTTCTATCTTGTTCTGGTCATCACACTTTTGCTAGTAGTCTCTGCAGTTGGATGGTTAGGTGCTCTGCTGTAACTTCTCTTTATCCCATGATATTCCTATCACTATCACCATCAGTGAGAAAGTGATTTCAAACTGAGGCTTGTAGTACCATACCAATGAGGCTTTACCACCAAGACTCTTGGGTGTTGTCTTTTGAATTTTGGGATTTAGATTTGGACTTATTTTTTGTTTGTAAGATTTGATCCAATGACTTTAGTCAAGTCAATCACTTACTTTACCTTATTGTGAATCATGCACAATGGACTAGGCTGTGATGCAGAACCAAGAGTACGTTGTTAATAGGATGAATGTTATAGCATCTACTTTTTAACTTGAAAACACTTATTTATTTTTGAGTTCATTGAGAAACCGGTTTGCCTTTATCATGAACCTTGCTTTGTTGATGCTTAAACTTCTAACCAGCTGTTGAAGCATATCAGAGATCAGTTGTTGGCTCAATCCTGAGTGCTATCCCTCCTCTTTTTAATTATCCTCTCTGCTGGAAACATTTAATTGGCCTCCAACCTGGCTGTCTGCATCCCCACTCGTTTGGATTTTGTATTCTCTTCAGGTTTACAAGTTTCCCTGCCTACTGGCCTTCATTGCTGGTTTGAAGCCAATGCCGTGTACAGTAATATAGTTTCCTTTTTGTTGTCTTGAAAAGATATACTCCTTCAAGTTATGAAGGGAAACTTTTAGAGGTTTTGGTTGAACCTTTTTATTTTTGGTGCTACTCAGCATAATTGTTTAGATAACTTTCCTTCTCTGCTTTTTCAGTGGTTGGAATTTACGTTGCATGGATTCAGGTAATATGCACCATTTTGTTGGTGCTGATTCCTCCTGCATTAGTTGGGGCCACGCTCAATATGGAGAGCTGGGATTTGGTCCTAATGGGCAGAAGTATGTGTTTGTCACGATCAATAATACATTTAGTTTCCTCTTTTTGTCTCTTTAAGTTTTGCTTTAGTGTTTGTTTCTTCTGTTTAGATCTTCTGCAATGCCCAAAAAGGTAGATATTCTTGAGGGCATGCATGTTATCAGGTGAGTGTTTATCTCTTCTTACTGTTCTTTTTGTTTTTATTAATTGCACCTATAGGATGTGATGATGGATATTTTTTCCTGTAGTGTTGCATGCGGAATGGGACATTCCATGGTTGTTGTTGATAGAACAAATGTTGGTGACCGACTTGACCAGGTGATTATTCAAAAACGTCGTCACAGCCTCTTATTGAGGAATCTACTTGTAGTGACAGCTTGCTGCTCCTTAGTTCCTTCAGTACTGTATGATGTTCAAAGTTTAATGGCAGGCAGCATTTCTCTTTGACTATTATGATTATCATACAACTTGAGTGAAAAATTAAAGATTGATTTTTACTGTCACGTCATTTTAGTTGCATGACAATCGTATATGAGTATACTAAATAAGATTACTCTTTTTCTTTTCTTCGGTTATGGGATTGATCTACTTTTATATTCCTTGTGTTAGCTCCTGCATTTTGTTACATTCTTTCAATAATACAGGTAATGCAGTTATTTACTTTTTGACCTTTTATTTTTATTTTTTTTTTTTTTTTTCAGCTTGATGTATATGATGGCAAAACTTCTGGTGAAGGTATGCTAATGTTAAAGGGTAATGTAAATGGTTGGTCTGATTTATTGTTGGAAGAATTCTTGTTAGTTGCATGCTTTGAGCAGAAGTAATATTTGTTGGCGCAAGGCTCACTGAGACCTTTTGATGAAGCGGGTAATGCTATAATTTGTGGTTTTCTAAGGGCCAGATTTCTGCCTGGGCTTCTGGGGCCAGGCATGGAGGAGTTGACTTGACCTAAACTTGGCTGTCAAAAGACTGTAGATCCATCTAGTAAAACTAGGTTTCAACATAGTATTGAAGCTACGGGGGTCCATAGTGGTCGCTGAATCAGAACTGATCTTTTTGCAGGAAGTGTGGAACCTGAAATTGAAGCTCCTGTTGCCAAGCAAACTCCTAAAAAGGGTGCTGCTAAAGCTTCTAATAACTCCAAGAAGAGGAAGAAGTCAAAAGATTCATCTGACTCAGAAGAAGAGGATAGTGATGATGACAGTGAAAATGGTGAAGAACAGGTCAATGGGCAGGCGGAAGAGAAAAAGCGAGGCGGGAATGCTTCTGGTAGAGGTCAAGGTAAGGGTGCTAATAAAGCCACCCGTGGGCGTGGTCGCCCTCCTTCGGCAAATAAAAGTTCACAGCCTTCCCAAGGGAAAACCGGTAAAAGAGGAAGGCCCCGGAAGTCGTCATAAGTTTCACACTCCCCGTTCAAGGTGGAAATTTTGTTCTCTCGTCATAGAGAGTTGTACGTTATGATCAATTGGCTACTTTATTTACATTTCTTTTAATTGTTTTAAATTCTTTTTCCTTTTTTAATTCTTCAGCCCCACTAAAATGTGCTTGTTTAATTGATAGGAAACAGTTATACTGTACTAACATTTCATTTTGGAGTTCTCATTAAAATGAGAAAATGTTAGTTGCAGCTTCTATCATATTTTATGAACCAAGTTTTCTTCTAATTTGGCTTGAAAGAAATTTTTTTGCCTCAGTCTATTAAATTGATTTATGATTTTAGTGTAATTTGCGAAGTCTTATGTGTGGTGCCGTATACTTGATCACTATTTGTAGCATTTTGCCTGATCAACAAAAGAGAAAATTTAAGGGGTTAAACAATGATAATACTGGTTTAATTCGGTCCTTTAAATACAATGGTTACAAATGTCATATATTATCATCCCCATATATACGGAATCAATCTACGAGTTACGTGTTTCTTTATTCTTTTTTTTTTTTTTTTTTATAAAGTCTCTATTCTCTTTTTGGGTTGTATTTTATTCGTTCATTGGCCAACATATTAAATTTTTTGGAAAAAAAGAAAAAGAAAAAAAGTCTCCCCTCTTCCTTTCTGGATCAGGTTTGCGTACGGCCTTGGTTTAGGCCCAAAGTGCAAGGGGAATGCACAGTGGCCAACCCATTACATGAGGCCGAAGCCCAGGGCCAAGTAGCCTGGCCCAAACCCGGTCCATTGCCGGCTCTCAATGGACCACTAAACCATGCACCATGCTAAAACCATACTATACGGGGGGGAATAGAGTTATATGGGTAGTCCTGCAATCTTTTATACAAAGAGCATTTCTATCTCAGAATGATGTCATTACCATAGCAGCCTTAACCAATCTTTTGATTTTTTTATTTTTTTTTATCAATGACTAATCTAAGGGTTGATTGGGACTGTCACGTTAACATTGTAGCATAATTGTATAATAAAAATGCGGTATATAACAATATGCAATACCATCTATATGGTTAACAAACCAAACGTGCAGCTATATCATGGCCAAGACAATGAAATAACCGTATCAACATGTAGCCACAACTAAAGATTGTTTATCAGAAAGAACTCTTCTTGGCTGTAGCCCCAAAGAAAGAACTAAACAAAAGAGTTTAGCTCAAGTTCTAATTACATCTCAACACAACCAATCCAATAAAAAAATGACTAAGTTTAATAAACTAACAATAATCATATACTGATAGATTTAAAAAAGCTTATATACGATTGCACACTACCCATATTGCAAAAGAAGTTAACACAACATGGAGTTTGGATCGATGCTAGCAGTTGGGTTGACCAACCTATTGGTTCTCATCTTGCTTAGCAGCATCACCATTCTGCCGTTCGTTGTGAAGAGGCTGCTGTGGCTGCAGTTGTGCCGGCTGTTGCATTCGATGCTGTTGCTGCTGCAGCAAATGATAAAGCTGCGTGGGCTGGGGATGCTGCAGCTGGTACATCTGTTGATTAATAGAAAGCTGCTGAGCCATGCAGTCCGCGAGGTACCCCTCCCCGCTGCACTCTGAAGCAGTGAGCCTCAAATGCTGGACTTCTGCAGTCAATGCCTCATTTAAAGCTGCACATCAATAGACAAAACAGATGAATATAGTAGCCCAAATGCAGCCATACCATCAGGAAGAACTTAATATAATATGAAAAGATGATATTAAGCCACATCATTAAGTTCCTCATGATGAGAGGGAAATTAAGAGAGTAAATATCAATAAATGCAACATGCTTAAGACACATATTTACGTCTTGATACAAACTGACAAAGTATAATGTAGGTAACTGCAAATCTTAAGGGGACACTACCTCTCAGAAGTGGTAGCACAACATAAGTACAACGCATAAAAAGCACAATGTGACGCCTCAACAATGGTAATCTCCCTTCACTATGGCTCGAGATTTTCTAGTCTCAGTGTGGCCGGATTCATTGCGATGAATAAGTTCATCTTGCCCACTCTAGCACTAGCTACCCTCCAGCAGTCCAACCGGGATCTTTCTCCAATTGGCCACTACTTTCAAACCACCAGAATGGACAAGGCTTTTAACCTATTTCCAATTTTATTGTTTTCTACTGGCATTGTTTCTTGCTAGTCTGATGTTGTAATAAGGGTGTTTACCCTTGTTGTACTTTTAATAATATTTGCTCAAAAAAAAAAAAAAAGCGAAGCAAATCTTAAAAGATTTTTTTTTTAGTATGGGTACAATTATTTTGTGACTATTTATTCCCCAGGCTTTATTTCTTTATATTGAAATTGAATCTTAAAAAAAATCTCCAGATGATATTGATAAACCTGATATATGCATTTCTTTTTTTATGGGGGAAAAGAGGAGAGCTTGTGAAACTTATCCTTATGAAAAGTTTCCAAATTGTGTGCAAACAATCCATCTCATGATGATGGGGAGATGTAAAAACACATATAGCAAGGTTAATTTTCCAGTCAACATAGCAATATCAAGTAAAAAGAGGCCATAGCAAAGCTGCAACTATAATATCAAAATTCTAGCAATACTTAACAACCAACAAGAATTGCCATTACAACGTGTTTTCAAGCATGTAGGGCTCCATTTTTTAACATCTTTATTTTCACATAAAACCAAAGTAATTAAGTACTCAGGTATTCTAGAGCCTAGGTGCAAAGCCAGGCATGGGCGTAACAGGGGTAAAGTGCTAATGCAAATTAAAGCACTTGTATATAGGTATGAAAATAAATGTAGTAGTATAAAAAATTGAACATTTTGAGGAGAATGTACTAAGCCCCTCTAAACTGACATTTCATTTGCACTTAGACCACCAAATTTCAAAAGTGACACTTGACCCCTTCATTGTAAATTACGCCCTCTATTAACATTTGGCTTTAAAATAGACAGAAAATACCACAAGTGCTAATTTTTTACGAAAAAAAAAAGAGTCAAAATTATCCTTTCATAATTTGTCTTTTAAAAAAAAAAAAACAAAATAACAAAATAACAAAAAGGCCAAAAGGGTTGCCGAACCACCCCCAAGGGTGGCTGGCCACCCCCAGTTTGACCTCTCAGCCACCCCCATAGAATTTTTCAAACTGGAGGTGGTGATTCGGTCTTTTCCAAAATCTGAGGTACTAGTTTTGTCATGTTTTAAAACCTAAGAGGGAAAATTAAAAAACCTCAAAACCCAGGTACCAAAAAAGTTATTAACAAAAAAAAAAAAAGGTTAAGGTGTGCATCAAGTGTGGCATTTTTCGTCTATTTTATCACCAGATGCTAAGGGAGGGTATAACTTGTAACAAAGTGGTAGTTGAAGGGGGTCAAAAGTCACTTTAAAAGAGGTGTTGTGGCCTAAGTGCCAATGGGGTGTCAGTTTGAAAAGGTTGTATATTTTTCTCAAACATTTTTTTGCACATCATAATATGAAATAATAAAATTTGATGCTGGAAAATACATAGAAAAGAAAAAGGACAAGCAAAACGTGAATAACAATACCAACTATCCAAACCTTGAGAAAAATAATGTTGTTAGGCTATGTGGAGCCTGGTTTGTATCCAACCCAGTTCAACGTTAGAAGTGCTACAATTTTATTTTATTTTATTATTATTATTTTTTTTTATAACGTAGGAGAACTTTACTCAGATTAATTGCACGTCGCAGAAGCGCTACAATTCAAATGAAATTTTTTCTGAGGCTTAGTCCATGGAGTGGAGGCTTGGGCTGATAGGCTAAGTTTAGAGTGCTTAGGTTATTTTCTCCATCCATGGAGTGGAGGCTTGGGCTGATAGGCCAAGTTTAGAGTGCTTAGGTTATTTTCTCCAAGTATTTTGCTTGGAGAAAATACTTAGCCTATCTAAGTTTGAGTAATGCTATACATACTCTCACCTCTTTACATCTAATTCCCTGCACCCATATGTGACTTTTAAAATTACTATTGGATTAAAATCCAATAAAGATCCATTACAAATCCAATGGTGGTTTTAAAAGCCACCTATGAGTGTGGAAAATTGGTTGCAAAGAAGTGGGAGTATGTGTAGCATTACTCTATAAGTTTAGAGTGCTTTCCAAGCAAAATACTTGGAGAAAATAACCTAAGCACTCTAAACTTAGCCTATATAAGTTTATAGTGAGTTTTTAAGTTTTTTTTTCTTTGTCTCTAAGTATTTTTTCTTTGTGCTTAAGTTGTGCCTCATCCAAGGAGCATCACATAGGTACCTTAAGGCGCTAGATGTGAGCCTCACTAAGCTTTGCACTTAAAGCATGCCTAGGCATGCTTTAATTGACACTGATCAAGACATTGAGGAGTCTCTTGGATTTGATTTCTCATAATCACATTTACTCACAAATAGATGGAAATCTATTATAATTTTAAGGTTCATTATAACCAAATGAAGCACTAAATACTACTTTGTCTGTGTTCATTCAAATATAGATCAATCATGTTTGCCAATTGCATAAATCAAGCTCATATTTTGGGAGAAGAGATTGAACAACCCCGCGTATAAAAACTAGAATTTGCTGCAATACATATTTGGATAATGTAAAAGGCATTAAGGATGGGAAAAAAAACTTAATAACTGGTAAAGTGAAATAGAAGCTAAAGTCAACAAAAGGAACCTCTCTCCAACCCAGTCTAACATACCATGGGTTCAAATTAGAAGAGCACCAGTAGAAAACCAGGAGAAAAATTAAAGACAAGAAGATAAAGATCTCTTGAACAGTTTGACAAATTTTCATATGGAAACATCTTGTAAAATTAGAGTCATATGGTGCAAATATATCAAGATTGGTTACAGCAGACTAAAACATAGGGAGCAGAAGAAAAGGTACATACCATCTTTGAGTTTCGACTCTTGTTCCATGGCCTGAAGGCGGAATTTCAACTCATTGTTCTCACTCTTAAGCAAAACAGAATCTCTCTGGATAAAAAAATAGAAAACAAAATCAAGAAAATATAATGAAGGCCAATTGTAAATGAAAAAAGGAAAAAGGAGAATGAAATAAAACTAAATAACTATTTAATATCAAAATCTCATCACCCTAAATACCCACCTGTAACTTTGCAACCTCATTAGACAACGTAGTATTCTCTGTCTGTAGAGTTTGTGCCTTGTGTTCTAAGTCAGCAGTGTATCGCATCTTCCGCTCCTTGGAACGAGCAGCCGATTGACGATTAGCCAAAATCCTGGTGAGCATATCATAAATGAAGAAATTCACTCAATGACACATAATTGCCTATTAATACACAGATAAAAGTCTTTAAAAAAAAAAAAAAAAAGAGACAAAAAAGAGCACCTCTTGGCACGTTTGGGGTCTGATAATGCAATCTCAGTCAGTTTCTCATTTACCCTGATCTTTCCCAGCTCAACCTCACTGAACTGGGCATTTCCAAACTCCACGCTGAACTTTGCTGAGTTCCCATCTATTGCATTGCTAGGCGAGTCTTGATCCACTCGAACTCCTATAGGCGGGAGGTTTGGTGATTCATCATCAAAATGCAAATTTCCCATAAAACTATCCATTGAAACACTTCTATAGTGTCGGACAGTAGGTCTCACATCTCCACCAGCAATTCTCTTTCCTTCCCTCTTCTCATTAGCAAAACTAGAATCTGACCCCTGCACACTGTTTTGGTTGCCATTTATTCGACTTTCCACTTCATTATCACTGCTATCACATCCGTTCGTCTTTGAGCCACTGGCTCTGCTATCCAAATCCTTTTCCTCAGTACCAGATGAGTTCATTTTATCAAAGTTGTCCAAATTCATGTATTCACTAAAAAAGTCGTCAACAACTTCTCCCTCGGATTTCCCATCAGCAATGCTATTGTCATCCCTATCCCTCTTCAATTCCCCTTTCATCACCAACTGTATCGGCTTGTCCATGCCCACCGAATTCTCTCTTCTAGAAACCGACCGGTCCAAAAATCCCCGACTCCCAATGGGAATCAGCTGAGGTGAAGATTGAATCATGGCTGAGAATCCTAACGGAATACTATCACTATTAGAGCGCCGGTGTCCTCTACGAGGAGGAAGGCCCTCGCTGACCCGAAAGGCATTAGCTCCATTTACAGGTGAAGGAAGCAATGGACCATGAGAATTAACAGCACTTTCTTCCATAGACACATCCGTCGAAATTGGGTCAGAGAGCGAGCTTGTTGCTGGTTCGCGATAGGGCAAAGGGCTCAAAGGGGGCAGGTTATCAAGCGAAAAAAACGTAGGTTGCGATAAAGACCTGGAGTGGGAAGGCCCCGGGCTCAAATTCTGTGAACCTGGCTGCCGGGAAGCCGGCCGGGACCCCGGAAACTGCGAGTACTGCAGTGAATTAGCTGGATTGTTCGGGTGCGAGGGTGGTATACCAGGTCTCTTATGACTGTTCTCACTACCTCCAGGACTCAAATTTTGTGGTAATTGACGCGCAGTGAAACCCATTTGAGAGGGACTCAAATTTTGCATATCCAACTGGTTCTTAGGCTTTATACCAAATGTATATTGGACCCCTCCACTTTCGTCAGTGCCACCCATCTCCCTCTATTATACTAAAACCCTCGATAAAAACACAGAACCCTAGGTCCCTAAGCACTACTGTATAGAGTAATCAATCAAAGCTATAAATAAACACTACACTAATAGCACAGGTCACTAATTTACTGAAACCGAATGATCAGCAAACGAGAAAAAAAGAACATGGAAGTATGATCATAGACAGAACCCACCTCTTCCAGTGAACAGACCCACACACCGCAGTGGCCGGAGACGACGAAAGAAACCTTAAAGCACCGCAAACTGTTGTCAAAGACTGCCGCCAAGTTAATCAGCCAAGCGTGGCGGTGATATCCATAGACGAATAGGCCTCGGGCAACACTTCCAAAGAGTTCACAATTTTCCGCTGCGGACACAAGCCTTTTTGTCTTTTCGCTTCTCTTTCGGAACCAGAGACGAGCTTTTTGTTTCCGGTCTATATGCTACACGTGAAATACGCGTGGATATAGCGAGATTTTGAGTTTTTATAATTATTTTTACGCGTTTTGTTTGCTTTCATGTCGCCTTTGTCTCCGCCATTTATCGAGGGTAAGATGTGAAATACGTACAAATACGTGAATGCCGGGCAAACTCGTTTGAGAAATTGACGTTTATGCTTTGACTTACCACGGCCGGCCTCTGATTAATTTTAATTATTATTTATTAGATTAAATCATTATTATTTATTATTTAAATTTTGGGTTAAATACCAAATACTCACCTGGAGTTTGATAACTTTATTTTTATACTCCAGGAGTTTTATTTTTATCACAGGATCCCCTGAGGTTTTGAAAAATGATCAAGTTAGTCCATCCGTTAGTTGACCGTTAGTTAACCGTTAGGACTGACACGTAGACCAATCAGATGTTGACACGTGGCACCTATTTAATTTTTTTATAAAAAAAAATTAAATAGGTGCCACGTGTCAACATCTGATTGGTCCACGTGTCAGCCTTAACGGTCAACTAACGGATTGACTAATTTGGTCCTTTATCAAAACCCCAGGGAGGTTCTGTGATAAAAATGAAACCCCAGGGGAGTAAAAATAAAGTTACCAAACCCCAGGGGGGTATTTGGTATTTAACCCTTAAATTTTCAAATACCGATATCATATGTCAAAGTAATGGTTAAGTGATTAAATTTATCTCTTCATGTAAGCTTAAGCTTTTGAAAATAGGTAAATTTAATAACTTAACTATTACTTTAATACTCCCCCTCACGCGTAGACTTAAACTCCCTTTTAACAGCATTAGAGCCAAAGGTTATGGATTCGAACCTTGACTCCATCAAATCAGCCCTCATTTAAATTAAATATTTTACGTGTTGGACCTCACCTATTAAAATGGAGTTTAAGCTCATACGTGAGAGGGAGTGTTAAAGTAATGGTTAAGTGATTAAATTTACCTCTTCCTATAAGCTTAAGTTTTTGAAATAACTGATAATTTAATACGATAAAACACCATTCATTGAATTTGAAAATAATGCTTGAGGTTTATTGAATTGTACATATCAAAAAAAAAATTATGAAATATGATTCTCTTCATTATAAGTATCAAATGATGTTTATATGTTACTATTTCCCTGATTTTAGTTTAATTGGTGGATTGATGTATATAATATGGTTCAATTTTGTACTGAGCATACTAGGAAGGAGTAGCATTTTATTGTGAGAAAGTGCATATATCTTATTCCTTCTATGTCTCCAATAGGAGTGAATCCAATAATAAAAGCAGTGAAGATTATCTTAAAGATAAAGAATTGAGATATTCTCCAATTGAGGACAAATGAGAGATTCTCCAATTATTAATTGTAACCCTTCATTTTAAATCTAATGGTCTATAAAATGTCAACTGTTTTTGTATAACCGATGCATTAAATGCTAGCTTTTATTTTAAAGATGTTTTAAATAATTTTATAGACTATTAGATTTAAAATAAAGAGTCATGATTAATAATTAGAAAGCCTTCAATTTCTCCCTAATCCAGATCAAAAGATAAATTAGCCCAAGATCTGTGAAATCCATAAAGTTATGATTACCATGACAATAATCTTATCCACACATTTATGTCATGATACTAATATTAAATTGGACAGATGGATTAGAGTATAATCTTATTTAGGAAGTATATGTTTTTTAATTTTTAGTTTAAAAAAAAAAGTTTTAAGGAGATATAAAAATGAAAAAAAAAATATTAACTTCATAAAAAAATAATAAAGATATAAATTATACTAAAAAAACACACTCTTATCTCACTATTATAAAAAATTAATTGATATTCTCATTCCAACAAAATGAAATATTAGCGAAATTACGGGTGCACCTGGCCATGATCAACAATGATTTGTTAACGAAGTGATTCATACGGTCATACCAATAAAATAAATTATCTTGCACCGAATATAGGTTACGTGTAGTAAAAGTAATTCAGACAGACGACTCTTGAGAGTTTTGTCCCATGTCTAGGATATCTTATTCTGGAAGGAAAGGATTTCCAGTTTAAGCTCTTTCTTTGTCGAACATTAAAATGTGGGCCGGGCCCTCTGTTCGGTTTGAACCAGTGAAGCCCATCAAAGCCTCAATATTGGTTTTAGCCCAGTACTTTAAACTTTAACCGATCAAGATTCTCTATAACTATTAGGTTATATTCCTTAATATAAGTTGAAAGGTTTTTTTTTTTTTTTTTTTTTTCTGAAAAAAAAAAAAAAACTTCTTTAAAAAAGTATTCTTATGAATTTTATTTATTTATTTTTTTTTTTTGAGAACATAAAACAAAAGAAAGATGATGAAAATTTTATCAAACTACGTATTTTAATCATATATAGCTTTTGGATGGCTAGGCCTTAGTAGATGATGGGTGGCCACCCACCACGTCACGACTCATGGAGGACATGAGTAGCCGCCACAAGGCCAACACCCACTGACAATGTGTTTGGGTGAGGTGATCCACCCATGTTTTTATTGGCATAAGAGGGGGGAAGGAGCGTTGATAGCCGTGTCATGACTTAAGCCAACTTTCGTAAATGAGTATGGTTCCATTGACAAATGGGGTGGTGGGACAACCTCACCCCTCCTCTATTGGTTGGTGGGGTAACCCACTAACACCCACTGATAGTGTATTTGGGTGAGGTGATTCACCCATGTTTTTATTGGCATAAGACGGGGGAAGGGGCGTGAATGGTCGTGTCATGACTCAAGCCAACTTCCGTAAATGAGTATGGTTCTATTGACAAATGGAGTGGTGGGACAAGATTACCCCTTCTCTATTCGTTGGTGGGGTAACCCACCAACACCCACTGATAGTGTGTTTGGGTGAGGTGATCCACCCATGTTTTTATTGGCATAAGAGGGGGGAAGGAATCTGAATAGTCGTGTCATGACTTAAGCCAACTTCCGTAAATGAGTATAGTTCTATTGACAAATGAGGTGGTGGGACAACCTCACCCCTCCTCTATTGGTTGGTGGGGTAACCCACCCACTCCACGGTGTTGGTGGGTGGCCACCTCTGTTTTTTTTTTTTCCTTTGATTTTTGATTTTCTGTTTTTTGTTTTTTGTTTTTATCATGTGTAAAGGTGATACTTATGTATGTGTTAAATGTATGATAAATGCTACTTTACTCTTCTTTTTTTTCTTTTTTCTTTTTTTTTTTTTCTAATTCATGCTATTTTACTGTTTTTTTTTTATTTTTAGAATATCATGCTATTTTACTGTTGTTTTCAAATTAAGTTGTTTGAAAAATAGTCTTCATCTGCTTTGATCAATCGGGCCATGATTAGAAGCAAAAAAATCAATTGGGCCCAGCTCTCGGAGCGTAAAGGGCTAATATCTCCGCAAAACGCACAGCACCACATACTTCACCACACACGAGTTGTTATGACACTATTTGTCTGTCACAATTTGTCCATCACCAACCATCCACTCACTTTAAAAGCCCCTCCTCAAGCGTCTTTATAAACCAACCGCTTTCAGCAATCCCCTAAAACCCTAGCTTAATACCTCGCCGTCTTGCCATTCTCTATCCGCCAAATCTTCGCCTTCTCATGACCAAGCTCTCCTTTATCGATTTCTGGATACGACGCTAGGGTTTATTCTTGCTCTAAGTCTTGTTATATATATATATATAAAGGGTCGTTTGGAGAGGGCAAAGGATGAGTCTTTGAATTGTTAAGAGTGCTCGAACTTTGTTTGGGCGCTATGATTCAACAATCTTGAATAGGAAGATCTGATGCTCTCTTTTTCTCTCTCAATCTTCCATTCTCTTATTTTTAATTTTTTGTTTTTGAAAAGAAATTTGTTTCTATTTTCATAAACAGCCAATGATGATAGTATTTGGTTTACCGAAATGCAGGTTTATGGTAAACTTGCATATTTGTCGAAATCCATGAACTAGGACGGTCTGAGGCTTTGTTTCAAGCTCTTTGCACTTTTTGTTGATGGATTTTGTTATATTTTTCTTTTGGAAATGCATTTTTGAAGCATCTGATTTGGGTCTGACGTTCTTGACTAAATACTCTCTACAGTGTTGTGGATGATGAGTTCATCAATCATACAGTTATCCCTGTCTGATGCATTGATGCTGATTATTTGTATTCTGACACACATTGTAGGGTTCTTCTCTTTTAAATTTTCATTCTATTTATGAATTGTAATTTTAATATTATCTTTCCTCTGCATAATTTTATTATACTTGAATACTTTCTTATGGGATTTGTTATTGTTCTAAATCGTTTGACCTTCTATTATATAACTATAATTTCATTTGTGTGACCTACTAAAACCTTCTGACCATCAAGTCTTAATCATCATCCAACAAGTTAGAACCATAGTTTTCTATAATTATAATTGAATAAGATTTAAAATCTTACTTTTCTGTAAGTAAGAGATCCATGAATTGTATCAGAGTTTTTGACTGAGAATGGATTGGTAGAGAAGATCTTGATTGGGTTGGTGTTGCGGAAGGAGAGGGCGAAGAGAAGATCTCGACGGGTGTTTTAACAATTTTGATTTTTTGTTTAATCATTTTATCAATTATAGACGGTAGAAAAGTTGTCGAGCTAAGTCTTTCTGCAGTTAATGTAACAAAACCTATGCATCGCATAAGACATCAAGAAAGTTAAAAGAGAAATGCTACATACTGTGGCACCTCTCTTTGGATTAGGATTTTTTTTTTTTTTTTTTTACAATAATTGAGCCACGGTTGATAGTTACGGGCCACATCGTTACGGCCACAACCCAATGATGTGGGTGAGATGAATGTGTATTATGTGGTATTTGGTGTGTACTATGTGATATTTGGTTAAAGATTATAAAAAAAATAATAATAAAAAACCAAATTTGGTCCATAGGTTTTCATGTGACTTCAGTTTAGTCATTAGGTTTTTAATTTCGATGATAAATAGGTCTCTCAATTGGATTTAAAATGAAGAACGATAATTAACAATTGGAGAATTTCTAATTTCTCCCCAATTGGAAGGGATCCGAATCTAATAATGGTATGTCATGTCAAACCAATAAATTTAATGTTGTGTTGGTATTAATTGATTTGTCTCACATGACATACTGTTAATTAATTCAACATTAAATTAACAGAATGAACTATTTATTTAAAATCAAAGAAAAATCTAATTGTCAAAATTAAAAATTTAGGGATTAAATTGAAATCGGAAAGAACCCTAGAGACTAAATTTAATTTTTCCCAACAGTTAATTTAAGAGTTTTGCCTATAGAATTACAAGGATACAAAGTAGCAAAAATAATCTTACATAGCAAATTGTTCATTGAAAATTTTGGATTATGAATTACACTTTTTCATACAAATATACTGGACCTTGAGATAAACTTCACAGCTACCTAGGCTTACAAGTTTCAAGGACAGATCACTTCAGATGGACAACTACCTATTCCTAAACCAAGGCAAGCTTCGGCCTTGGTTCAATGTGGAAGATAAAAAAGGAAGATAGAGAAGCCTTCCATTCTTTATTATGTGGACAACAAAGATAGATGACCAACGGAGGAAGCAAATTATCTGCAGGAAAGAGTAAACAGGCCACATCCCTACCAAGTTCCTTCTGTTGTGCCAATTATCAAATCCATGGCTAAAAGGAAAAAAAGTTCAAAATGCATACCAGTTTATTCAGCGCCGTTTCCCTATCTCCCAATTCCTCCATTCAACTGAAAATTTACAAGTCTACTTAATTGTGATGTAGCGATTTGTACCATGCTTGGCCCAGTGGTCCTTCAGATCAACAGGATTTGAGAGATCATGGCCTTCTGCTGCAAGGCGGCTAAGCAGCTTGCTAAAGGCACTTCCACTCATCTTTCGCCCACCTACTCGGGCATGCCGCTTGTTGGGCACCGCTGGTAGAGGATACATTGACATGGTGGTCGTACAGCATGAAGATTGCCACCCCCCATTTCCCCATTTGTAACACTGTCTGAGCATTCCAGTGCAGGAGCATACAGGTGCAGGCATGGTAGACTCATCAAATGCAACCTGATTTAACCCCAGGTCCTGCCCCTTCCAATCAGATTTTGAAATGCCTGTCTGTCTGTTCAGATCATCACCTCCACCACCCATATCTTGCCCACCCTTCCACTCATGTGTCTTGCCAAACATCATCTTATTCAAGTCATCATTCTCCCTTTTAAACTTCCTTGGAGGTTTAGAAGCCTTCTTATCAGATGACGCTCCCTTGGTCTCCTTTGTTCGTTTAGCCCGTCGTGACTTTGCAGCCTCAGAAGCAACTTGTGATATTCCAAGGACATCACTTGTGTGCATTTCCCTTGCATTGTAAGAAGCCTCGCCCTTGTGGGGTAAATGATGTATGTGCTGCTGAGGGTGGTGCATGTGCTTCACCCCACGCGAGATTTGGCATCCTGGTGGGCATGGCGACATATTGCCATTGTTCAAGGAGTTTTCCCGGTATTGAAGAGTGGCAATGGCATTGTCTCGTTCCAATAGAGCATTATTTCGTTCTGCAATTGCTGTATCTCTTTGCAGAAATGCCATGTCCCTCTCTGTAATAGCCGTCTTTTTTTCAGAAAGGGCCAAATTTCTTTCTTGAATAGCTGCATCCCTTTCCGCCATAATGGACATTATCTGTTTCATTGTCGTTGGCTGATGTTGCATCATCCACTGCAACAACAACACATCACATCAGGCATTCACAAACAAAAATGTGTTCATCTATGCTTTATACACATTGTTTTACATACGCATTATCCCTAGAAAATTGCTTCTAGTACCTGACTCTGAGCTGCTTTGTGTCTTCCATTTTCACGGTGCGCTCCATCATCCATCTGAGATCCACAAATGGCTGTAATAGCAGATAACAATTTCAAACCTTGAATTTAAGTGCAATTCTCGGTCAATCAAGCACCACAACTTATTCAGGCTACAGATCCTGTATGTCAAAGCTAAGAGACAAAACTGTTCATATATATAGGAAGATGGGCATACGGAATAGAAACCCATATTGGTGTAAAATATCTGTATAAGAAACAAATTGCACATAAATCAAAAGTTTAAGATCAACATGCTTCCATTAAACCATGTCCCACATGATGCAAAAGAGCCAATAATGAATATAGACAAGCCAAGATGGTCACATATATGCAACTGATACTCAAGGCTGCATATGATGAAACCTGGTGCACAAGTTTCATTCGTCAGAAAGACCTAGAAAAAAGAGTCTAAGGAAGCTCATATCAAATGAAAATGCCGCTAAAATGGCTTTTAGCCAAAACCATAGATGCAAGCCCAGATGTAGAGCTAAAGTAGAAATTAGTTCCGAGAGCCCTAAAGTGCATACAGAAACAAGATATAAGACTGGATGACGACCTCGAGCAGAAGCCCATGAAAATTCTTAGCATTGAGCAGATAAAACAAAAACATGCACATCTTGAACATGTCACTTCACCATTGGTAACAGGTGTGTGAATTTTCCAAGTATAAACACTGAGCCATGCAGAAATATAGCATGACATGGTGTAGAAACAATGTGAAACATTACTAGTATATCACAAAGGTAATGACCAAGTAATGGGCCAATATGAGCAAAAGAGCTAGTACACTTGGTATAATGTTTTTTCAAATAGTAACAAACATCCTCTCACTTAAGAACCCTAAATTTGACTATGCTTCATTGCAATATGTAACTTGTTTTGACTCTGATGAAAGAATCATGGATTGCTAACTCGGTAATTTTGCTCTTTACTTCTTGGCTATTGGCGTTTTATGCTTGTGCATAATTTATGACTTCTTCAAAACCCTATCAGATTCATCCCATCATGTAAAACGCTTCCTTTTTAGTAACCAAAAGATGATGGCAGTAGGAGCAACCAATGAAACAATCAAAAGAATCATCACATAGCTAAATATGCTTAATTGTCCAACAGTATTGCCAGATCAATGCATTACTTATTTAATGTCATCAGTCAATCCTAGTTCAATCCTCAAGCTCCCTTTCACAGTAGTAAGTCCTACTTTTATCTTCTCGATTACCTTGGCAAAGTAGTGAATTGTGAGCAATAACAAAAGGCCCAAGATGAGCTGTCTGAAAACCATAACAGTGTTTAAACACAATTATAGGAGCACATATTTGTTTGACGTAATTTAGCAAATATGAGTTTAAACCCATTAATGTTATTGAATTCTTTCTCTACTTATTTCTTTCATTGCTAAACATCCAAGAGTTTCATAACATGATATTTGCTTCAAGCATCAACCGCATCCCTAAGAAACTAAACCCAATTTAGCAAGTCTATTAATGGTCTGAAAATGATGGGCTTTATGCAACATAATATATGGGCAGGTATTTCAAAAGCATACATCTCTTATCCGCGAAGAAAAGGAGCTATAATTACTTAAGCAAACTACAAAATTGCACCCAAATGACATTTCTAAGCACGAAGCAAGCATTCATTTCTTTCATAACTTCCTCGAAAAGTAACTGCAGCCAAACTTACAAAAGGGTTCTTGAAAATCCAATCCTGAGCTGAAACCCAAAAGACAGAAACTCAAAATCCATTTCCAAAACAATCTTAAAGTACGAACTATTTGAAAACACATAAAACCCAATCGAAAAAAAAAAAAGAAAAAGAAAAAGAAAAAGAAAAAAAGAACCAACATCAATCACCACACGCACAGGTCACAAAAATCAGTTTCTACTGCTCCAGAAATGCACAGAGACCCAGTTGAAGCACCAACAGACACAAATTTTGGTACACGATTGTGTTTGGTACTGAGAAGTAGTACTAATACTAATACTGATGATCAAAGACAGGAAATTAAAGCATAAGAAAGAGCTGAGAAGAGGAATCGAAGCTTACCGGCAGGAACGCAGACTAGTCGAAGACCCAAATCGAAAGATCAAAAATTTGTGGAAGACACCGTTGGGACAGAGAGGCTTAAAGAATTCTCTTTTCCACTCTGTGGGGGGTTTTTACCTGTCCTTGTCTACATTGTTGCTTCTACTGTTCCTTTTCTTTTTTCTTTTTTTAATTTGTTTTTTATATACTGTCATTTTCGAGCATAAAGATACAAAAATCTATCTGAGGTGCCCTATGCGTTGTGCTGCCCTGAGCTTCCTCTCTTCTTTGTGCAGTAAGCATGACCAAATTTTGACTGCTTGTTCATCTTCATGACATGGCTCCGCAAAAGATGGGATCGATTCCTCCAAAATTTCCAGAATAATTCTATGAAAAAAAATCTAAATTCTTTTTTTTTTAGTATTTAATTATTGTATTAAATTACTCAAAAAAAAAAAAATACATTGTAAATGCCATATCATTACCAATTCTGTATGAATTTTTCACTTCAATATACGCCTTATGTTAATGAGTTTAATAACGAGGTCAAAATTGTCATGCTAAAGTTAAATTCAATGAACTAATCTTTCCAAGAAAAATCTTTACAAGCAACCGTGCAACCTGACCGTAAAAAGGCTTTTGGCTTTAATTATCGGTTGTTAAAATCGGTTAGTGGAGCTACAGAAGTGTGAGTCGCAGAGAAGGAAGAGAAAATTGTATTTTTTTTATTTAAAAACTCTTGCTACGTTAGTTTAAAAGATTTTCTGAGTTCATTTGTTTGACTTTCTAGCACTTCTCGTGAAGCTATACATGTAAATATTGAATGTGCTCAAAATTAGAAGGTTTGACCTGAGTAATAACCTAAACTCAATTGCGTATTTGGGCTCATCATAGTTTGAACTTTTTAATTATGACAAATTTTTTATTCAAACTGAGTTAGAGAAATTATATTATACTGATATCTCTGGTAGAGTATATGATTTTTACATGCATTTTTAATTAAGCATGTGTATGAAAATTAAATACTCCAAATACAGGTCACATTAAACTAGATTGAAAAAAATCTCCACCCATTCAAAAACTTTGTGCTTTTAAATATTAGGTTGGGTCATGTTAGATAAAATCCCAATCTAAATTTATCTGAAATGCCTTTTTTTTTTTTTAATTTATTTTTTAAAATTCAAACATCAAATTCTTGTTAAAGTAACGCAACTCTATCTGAGGCACAAGCTAAAACTTCTTAAGGCTAGCTACAGTCAAGTCGAGAACTTTCGTTATTGCAATTGACATTTCTCTTGACAACTCATTCACTGGACTGCCTTAAAAACCGTCGTTTTTGGCAACTCCTTTCTTGGACCATGTGTTAACTGATGAGAGGAGCCATTTCTTTTTATTTTTTTTTCCTGATCAAATGCGGGAAAAAGTTATAAGGGATGAGATGAGCCATTTATTTGACCTATTTCCATACTATATAAGCTTTATATTTATCTATGATGATTGAAGTGGAGTCTTTGTTGGGGTGTTCTAAGTTCCTAACCCCTCATTGCAAAAAACAGTGACATTATTGACGTGGCAAACAGTAACTCATGTTTGCCACGTCAATAATTTTTGACGTGTCTAAAATAAAAAGTCAAAAAAATAATTTCACTTATATTCTCTTTTTCTTTTATTATGTGCAATCTCACTTATTAAAAAAAAAAAAAAAAATTAAATTGTTTCAAAAAATATTATCAGTTTTGGGTCCTTCAACCGTGCCAAGGGATGAAATAGCAGAATGTAAATAACCATAGAATTACACCAAAATGAGGCCCTTTCTTTTTGTAGTTAGGACATAGATGCCTGTTTTCCCAAACATAAATCATCGTTCTTTGCTACAAATTCCACCAAAAAGGCTTTGTTACACCAGATATACTGTTGACTATATGAGCAAAGTGGAATACAGATGCTTTATTACTCTATGCGTTCCTTCTCAATACTTGACTTACTAAGAACGAGAACGCCAATTACAATGAGCAGGGCACCTGCAAGCCACTGTCAAACAAACCTTCTCATCAGAATATGAACAAGTGCCAAAAGGCCACTGAAATTAATTTTCAAAAAAAAAAAAAAAAAACCCTCTCCCTGTTAGAAGAATAAAATCAATCACTAATTAATATTATTATACCCAAGCAAATATATGAAATTAATATATGTCAAGACTGGAATCCAATTATGAAGTAAGGAACTTATCAAAAGAATGTTATATGGAAAGCTACAAAAGTCAGTTTCTGAAAGTGTAAACTATCAAAAGATTCCAGAAAAGAGTAGGAAATAAAAGGTTTAGGAGACAAGAAAGAGAGCCAGCTGGTGTGAGCCCATGTATTGGAAGTTCACACGCTCAACTGCATGACAATTCCTCTCACATCAAAGGCTCCACATGACACACAAAAGTGCATGTCTCTAAACCAGACCTACGGCCTCCATACTTCCTCTCTAGCAGCCAACATCCTAAGCACCATTCTGGGCAAAATACAAGATATCCCCAAATGGACAAAACACCAGGTTCTTAGCAGTAAAATAGTGCAAAAACATATTATCTGACATCCACAATAATGGATGTCTCCCTTTGTCATATAGGAATTTGATAGATTTGCAGCAACTACAAAGAAAAATCAAATGCATTCTGGCCTTTCCCCTGTTTAGGGGCATTTTTCTTTTTGTTCACTTTTTTGTAGTTATCACCATTTATTCTCTCCAATTTTCTTCCATAATTTAATCCACAATGGCAAAAATTACAAAGACAATAAAATAAATATCATCAAGCTATCGTGCCCATGCATCATTTGCAATATTTAGACAACTCACTCGCTAGTTTTCAAAAAATAGATAGTTCAGGCACCCACTTTCCTAGAACCAGGACTCTTTTTACTCAGAGAAACTAGCACTGCATCTGCATCAACTTAAATGAAAAGATTCCATAGGTGCGAGATATTGTTTAAACTCATGGAACTAAAGAACTTTTTTGTTTTTAATCAAAGCAGGTCATAGTCTATATTAAGATTTGCATATTAGATTAGGTAGTTATTTACAGATTTACCTTAAATGACAATGCTTCTTCAAACAAGAAGTATCCAGCTAGACCAGATGAGAGGAAGTTGGTAGCGAAGTTTGTTACGGTAGCCTGTAGAGATGAGAGAGCTTTAAGGCTGTTTACATAACATCCCCACATTGTCACATTGAATAATATCACCAGGCCATATCTAACAAACTGTTTGGATATAAGAGTGGTCAGAAATCAACACATGCCAAATGGGAGAAGAATAAAACAGAAAACAAAGAGAACAAGCGGAGATTATTGTTATGTGATATCATGTATCAATGTTGGCAAATATCAAAGGAAGAAAAGGTGAAATGTTTATGTGCACACTTGCAGGCACGCACAGTTCACACTAATATGTGAGACTTAGTGAATTGAAAACAATTGTTCTTGTGTGAATATTAGGATCATGATCCTCTAAATTTTCCAGGATAACCCCACGGTCAATTTCTTAAAATCCTAACAATTATTCTCAAATAAATTCTTCAAATTTCGTCAGCTCAATGTACAACTCAATAGAATACAATTAATTAAGAATAAAAAATAAGGATCCTTTAAAGATGATAAAATATAAACTATTTAATTAAAAATAATGCTTAGAATCTTAATAAATCTAATGTAGTGTTACCTTAAGAAATCTAGAGGACCCAGATCCTAATCCTGTATATTGGTTAGAGTCTCCCACAAGGAAAGGAATAAAAATTCATGTGTGTTTACAATAGTGAGTAGTTTTGAGAGGTATCTCCTAATTGATGGAGAATGAAATTGGCTTTCTATAACACACATGCGGCTTTGGGGAGCTGTAAAGTGATTGTGCTAACCATGCTTATACTACCCATATTTGCGGTTGCTGCTCACGTTGTGTTTGTAGATTTGCCTAATAGATTAACCAACCAGGGTTGCGTATCCAAACCCTTTCTCTATCCATACGTATACAAACTAAGTGAAATTCATCGCGTTCGAACAAAAACTTTGGCACGATTAGCAAAAGAAGAGACATCAAATGCAAAAGGTACTCTGACGTACAAACAGTTGAATGAAAGGAATCGATCGGCGGCATAAGTATCCCAACATGTGAACTAATTACTTTCAAATAAAAATAAAAATGTGAAGTAACAGTTCTAGGTTGGAATGTGAGAAAGGTGAGTGTACTTGAGAGGTGAATAGCTTTGCGGAAATGGCAGCAAGAGCTGCGTTAAGTCCGGCTGAGACTGCCCACGCGTAGCCCTTCTTATTTCCAGCGTCCATCGCAGTGTCAGATTCGGTCCTTCAGTACCCGAAGGGGAAATGTCAATGGTGCATTGATTTTTCCTTTTGTCCACTGGAAGCCATTGGGTACATAGGGTTGGGCCAGAGAAACGGATGTAGCGGGTTCTGTTTTCGGTTTTTTCTTTTTTCTTTTTGAAGTAACTTTATAACTTATGAGGCCCATACTATGACACTATCCGGTCGGTGTAAATAAGCCATTTTACAACATTCAATCACCATATAATATATCATCAATTTTTTTAAAAAAAAAAATACAAAAATTAAAGTGGAAACAAAAACACCAAATCAGAATGAGAATAGCACAAGGGATGAGTTCGGATAGCCGGCGAGCGTGGCTCGCCAGCCACGCTAAGCCGTCACCCAGCCATGGGTCACACCAAACCCACGGCTAGATCTGGCCAGCCGTGCCCCGATTATGAATTCCTCAAAACTCGCTTTTGAATTCAAAACTAAAACATATATGTGAAAGGTTAACCTTTTAGGATTCTATCACCCTAAAGGCCGAAGAGGGTGACCCACGGCTAGGTGGCTGGGTCTGGCCACCGCCGTTTCAGCAGACCCACGAGTCTCTTTTCATTCTCTCTTAAGCTCATAAATGGCATCATCCAGTGTATTTTGTTGTATGTTATTTTTGTGCACTTTTTGTACTTTAGCTTATGTGTCAGTTGTTAATTGGAGGCTGTAAATATGGGGTTTTAAGGCACATCTGGATATAAGTTAAACTCATGACTTATACCACAACATCATTTTTCTCAACTAAAAAATCAACTTCTTTGCACCAAATGATAATTAAAAAGCTAATTTTCATACACCAAATTATATCACCCGTATAAGTTAGACGATGGAATAGGATATTAGAGCAGAGACTCCGGTATTGAGGGTTCATAAATGGTAGGATGTTAAGTGGTGAGTGTTGAATTAGAACGAATAAAAAAATGTTTGGGAAGACAATTCCTCCCAATTTTTCTCAGCTCTTTTTTTTTTTTTTTTTTAGTTGATTTGACACCACTGATATTCAACTCAATTTAAAATGTTTTAACTTTATTCAAAAATTTATATTATTCAAACAACCAAAACATAATCTCAACGATTTTTTTCTCCTCGATATTCATAATTATGAATTCAGTTCAGTAGAATATAAAAAAATCACAAACCCAAACAAGCCCTATATGATTGATTTGAATTAAAGACATGGTATTTTTATTTTTATTGTATTTTATTATTTTACTTGATGTGTCAAATTTCTATTGAAAATTGTAAAAAGTGAATTTAGAGCATCTTCAACAGTGTTTATAAACTAGTTTTTTTAGTTAAATTTAGTTATTTTGTTAACTTTTCTTGCTTCAACAGATACTATAAAATAGAAGATTTTCTTACTACTGCTACAATGAACTTTCATATTTACAAGTTACTGTAGCAAATTGTAAGTAATATTTATTATAATTTCTCTTTCTTTCTATTTTTTTTTTAATATTTTATCTCTCCTTCTCTCTTTATTTCTTTTTATGGGGGAAAACAAGAAAAATGATAAAAAAAAACTAATAAAATAATATTGAAAAATAATATTTAATTAGAGTAGATAGTTAAAATAGATGTTTTTGTTAGAGTGTGTAGTGAAAAATCAATAGCTAAAATGAAAAAAATTGTATTTTAAGTAATAAAATAAAAACTCTTGTTGAAAATGCTCTAATTACGTCGTGATATAAAAGACTCTCTATTGAGGGTATGTTTAAGATTGTATTAAAAAATATAACTTTTGTCAATGAAAATAACAAGAGACATTATTATTTTTAAATACCTACTTTTGTTTTGAGCTTTTTTAGAGAGAAAAAAAAAAAGTTTATTTTAAGTGTTCTTTCTTTTTAATCAAACAGACAAATTTTTACTTGAAATAGCTTTTTTATATACTAAAACACTTTTTTAATTTCTTAACGAAATACTAATCAAGCTCTAAGCTTCCTGTTGGATCTTGCCAACCATCTCATACACGGCAGCTGCTAATTGAGGTTTGCTGAGAATAATCTTGAACCAGTCCCGAAGCAAGGAGAATTCCATTATTAAAAAAAAAAAATTTGTCCATATTAATGAAAAATCCCGGCGTCTGATATCATGATATAAACGGTCGGATGGACACTATCGTACTTTTTTTTTTTTTTTTTTTGATATGTTCGCACAAGAAGAAGATGAGATGCAAACATCGTATTAGTTTGTTTTTTTGATTTACTTTTGATAACCAACTAAAAAAAAACCAACTTAAACTACACGTACAGGCTATAGAGCACGTGGTTTCATCCGGCACGGTCAAATTTTTTTTTGACTCGGGTGAGTTACTCGAAGCACGACTCACTCAACATTCCTCTCACAAAAGAAACACAACTCGGCTACGCTGGCGATCCGTGCCTCACATAATCCCACCAATAGCAGATAAATCTCACAGTGCCCCAACCATTCAAAAAGCATCACACGGATCTAAACGTTTTCAAAGATTCCAATCCCTCTCCTAAATCCCGTTGAAGACTTGAATTCCACGTCCCCCTCACGGCCTATATAAAGCCCCGTACTTCAACCGTATCTGTCATTCAAATTTCGATCTCAGATTTTCGGACAATCAGAAACCCTAGGCCCTCTTCTTAGAGTTCTCGAAGGTACTTGACCTATTCTTTCCTCTTTGGCATCTTTAGTTTCTAGGTTTTCTTGGTTCTGATAAGAGCGTCTTGGTTTGCGATTTGCAGAATCGTTTGTGTTGTGTGCTTTCGATCTGAAGAGATATGGCTCGTACGAAGCAGACTGCTCGCAAATCGACCGGTGGAAAGGCTCCGAGGAAGCAGCTCGCTACTAAGGTGCGTTACATTAGGGTTTCGCTTTAGGCACTTTCTTTCTTTCGATAGTAAATAGTTTCTCTGAATAATTTTAGGGGAAATTTTTAGTTTCTTTCACGGCTATTTACTGAATTGTCTCTTTGAAATCGATTAAAAGTATGTTTTCTCGGGGAGTGGATTAATTTTCTTCTAGAAACAAACGGGTCTTGGGTTTTTTTTTTTTTCCCTTAAATTTCTATCGTCAATAGAACGTTTGAAACACGGTTCTGAATTTTTCTTATGTTGACCATGTAAAGGCTGCAAGGAAGTCGGCTCCCACAACCGGAGGAGTCAAGAAGCCTCATCGTTATCGCCCTGGAACTGTTGCCCTTCGGTAATGATATTTGTTTGTTTGTTTTTTTTTTTTAATGAATTTAAAGGATTTTCCTTGGGTGATTTATTTTCCTTTTCAATTCCTAACATATTATCCTTTGTAAATGAAACAGTGAAATCCGCAAGTACCAAAAGAGTACCGAGCTTTTGATCCGCAAGTTACCTTTTCAGCGACTTGTTCGTGAAATCGCTCAAGACTTCAAGGTATATGCCTTTCATGTATTGATGCCAATAATCTTGACGAAAGTAAATATTTTCTTCTGTTCTCTTTGTGGGATTTGTGTTTCTCATATTATTTTTTGTTGGGCTGTTTTCTTTTTATCTTCAGACGGATTTGAGGTTCCAGAGCCATGCTGTTCTTGCGCTTCAGGAGGCTGCGGAGGCCTACTTGGTGGGTCTATTTGAGGACACCAACCTGTGCGCAATTCATGCCAAGAGGGTAACCATCATGCCCAAGGACATTCAGCTCGCTAGGAGGATCCGTGGCGAGCGCGCTTAAGCAGAGCGCTTTATGTTTTGCTTTCAAAGTTGGATAATTAGGTTATGTCTAGTTGCTTTGGATTTTTTGTATAGTAGTTAAAAACAAAGGATTACTACATTGCCAATTCGCCTCAAACTTGGCTAATTTCGTAGTGGTTTGCTATATGAATTTGGTGTTTTGACAATTTAATTCAAATTCTAATTATTGTGTTGTGAAAAATTCGTGGGGAACATGTTTGTGAAATTTATCCGATGCATTTGTGGGATTGATGTATGTTGCGTCGACCTGGAGTTTTCACGTTAATTCTTTTATTCCTCTGGATTATTTGTATCTGAGCTTAAAATTGGCCATCTGGCCTGTGAATCGTCGTGATTCTTGTTAGTAATCCGACCATGGGGCGCCATTGATTCTGGGCCTTAGGACTCATTGAACCCCCTTGCGGAAAGTTGAAATTTTGATGCAGCCGAAAGGTAGTTTCGTAGGAAGGAATATATGGTCGCGGTTTTAGTGGCGACTTTTCTATTTGGTGAGGTGGCTTGACTTTTTCTGGTCAGATTTTTGTTTTTTGGTTTTTTGAACTGTGACTTTTTCTGGTCAGAATTGTTGCACATTGCAACTCAATAATAACTGTACTTTTTGACATTGTATACTTTTGACATACCTGGTGAGTTATGAGGATCGAACTGAACGTGGGAATTACCATTTGGGCTATATAGCCCATGGGGCCAGCTCTTGGGCCTGCTTTTGGTCAATTAAGTAAAATGAGCAGGCCCAATTCTTCCACCTCGTAACATTTGTTACGTATGGGCCTACTGCCCAAGTCGTGCGCAATCACTAATGGGCAGCATTAGCCACGAACTCTGTCCTGTTAGCCACTAGCAAGGAAGATGCCATTATCATCCCGGACTTCAATACGCATCAAATCATGGATGGTTTGCTTATGGTCTGCTCCTTTGAATTTGCTTATATATGCTTTGCCGCATCTAATTGTGTCTGTTGTCTCGTAACTTCTGATCGAAGTGGATTTCGTTTGTTGGCTTCCATATTCGCCATATAACAGAGGTCGCCATGCACATAAATTAAATTCATTCTATTTGCCGCGCCCTTCCATTCACCTAAAGCTTTACAGAGATCACTTTATATTTGAGCTGAAGGGAGACAACCACTCGATGTCTGCTCGAAATCCGTTAGATGGGCTCGAGCGCCGCGTGTAAAACTGCATAACCTTGCGTGGAGCGGCTCACCTCCCATTTATTTATTTATTTTATCATTGTCCAAAATATCATTACATTTATTGCTACCAAAAGAACACAATTTAAAATTAAGGGAAATATTGATAAGATCACCTTGTGGTTTTTTTTTTTTTTTTTTTGCGATTTTTGCCTTCAAGACCCATGTTTTCAATTTTAATTTACAGATTTGAGACCTAATTGAGTATTGAGTATAATACAGTCATTGTAAATTCATGTTTTTGGATTGGTTAAATAAATAACAAAAAAAAAAAAAGTACAATTATGCCCTATCAATTTTTTCTTTGAAAAAACAAGAGAGAGAGAGAAGGAAATGTGTGGTTGGTAAAGTAGACATGGTGTGCATATGGTAAAGTTAATTATTGTTACTTTCTTAAAAAATAATTGGAAATATATGATGAGAATTAAAAGCGATGGAGTTGATTAGATAGGGCGACAAAAGGGTTTAAAAGGAGCAGTTTTTTGTTTTTTTGTCTAATTAAAAAAGGTTGGAGGGGGAAAAAGGAGCCGTTGATGTAGTCACTCTGTGGTGGGATTGGGAAGATGATATCCATGCACTGCAACGCCTACCCTTTATCCACACACACACCCGTGATTTCAATGGCTCTCTTTCTATTTATATAGCCCGTGACATCCAGACTGCCGTGTGACTCGTTTGAAGACAAACGTACACTGCACCTTCTTTTTTTTTGTTTTTTTGGTTAAATAGTTTTTAGTAATTGCGTTTTGGCTTGTTATGAAATTATTTTTTCTTTCTCTTTTAAGTTTAAGGTTTTAAAATGAAGTGAAATTTAGGTTCTGAATTCTTTGCCATTCACATTTTCTTGTGACTTATGAATTCAATGGACTGCCGGTAATGATTTTAAATTGGCACCAAGTGTTTTTCTTCTTCTTTTTAATTTCCTTAGTTCTTGAGTAATTCAGATGTTCGTCTGTGCATGCACGTGCATATTTGGCATCATGAAAACGTAATGAAATTTCGTTTATAAAAACATTAACAGATTAATATTGGAATGAGGAAGTTGTCTTTTTATCTGTGTCGTTTTCGATCACCTTAATTTCTTGATCACGTAGGGATGGGACCATGCGGAGCGATAAGATTTTTATTTTATTTTTTCTGACAAAACATTGTCCTGCGTTGGGTTTGAAGCTCACCAGTCACCAGTCACCGGCCAGTCATCTCCTTGTGCATGAAAGCTAGGGGTGCATGCTTCCATGTGAAAGAGAAGCCACTTGTGACAAAAGTTTGAAGCCTATAGCTTTCTTCGTTTTGGTTATGTAGAATCTGCTACGCCACGCCAATCGCTGTATTATTGAGTGCTAGCTGACAAATATAAATCATCGTTATACAACAATATATACAAACGCGTTTACAATGTGCGTGTGAGAGCGATAGAGAGATAAATTGTTAGAATTTCTAACCTTTTTTTTAAATTATCTTTTCCAAATGATCTGGACCTCACTTTCATTTAAGAAATATATATTTATTGAATGGACCAAATTATTTGATAAAAAAAAATTTGAAAAAAAGTGTTGGGATATATAATATTATCCTTGTTAGAATATATTGAACATGAATATCTGTGACGTGTGATATTGGGTTTAAAAACATGATTTTTAATTAAGCGTTTCGGTGAAATTGTGTCTTGCCTTTTAATTAAAATGCAGTTTGACATTTAAAAATAGGTACACTTTTGAGTTTGGACTTGCGAAATTATAGGGCCAATTAATATACTCTTAATTCTCTCAAGAAAAATGTTAAAGACTCAACTATTTTGCCAAACTTGAGGCCAACTTTTGCCTTATTTTTTAATTTAAAAAATAAAAAAAGATTTTGCAGTAATTTTCATTTTGGTTATTCTTTTTTTGGTATTTTTAAAAAATAAAAACTATATTTTGCTTCAAAAACTTTTTCCTTAAAAAATAAAAATACAATGGTCATTATTATGAATAAAAATACAATTTTTATTTTTTTTAAAAATACCAAATAAAAGAATGACTAGAATAAAAATTATTGCTTCAGAAACTTTTTTAATTTTTAATTTTGTTATTTTTTTAAATTAAAAAAATAATAATAAAAAGTTGGCCCTAAATTGTCCCCAAGTTAGGCCTGTATCATTCCTCTTCTCTCAAAGGATACTAAAAGAAGGAATAAGAGAAGTTAACTAGGCAAAAAAAAAAAAAAAAACACTTCATTCGGTTTAATATAAATATAGCTAATTGCCAGCAAAGTTGCGTTATTATGAATAAGACTGGGAAAACGACTAGTCGTCTCTTTCTTTTTTCTTTTCTTTTTTTTTTTCGTTTTTTTTGTGCGACTGTTATTGCATGGGTTATCCATGCAAATGAATTTGGAACAACGTGAGTAAAGAGACAAAACATCCATTTCATTATGCTGGTGTTGAGGTTGAGACAGCTATATATCCTTAACCAAGTGGAGAAAGCATGGTGCCGCTTTGCTCCAAAAATACAGAAAATACAAGTTTGAAGCCTATAGCTTTCTTCGTTTTGGTTATGTAGAATCTGCATCTATACGCCACGCCAATCTCTGTAATATTGATCAGTGCTAGCTGACAAATATAAATCATCGTTATACAACAATATATACAAACTCGTGAGATAGAGAGATAAATTGTTAGAGAGAGATAGAGAGATAAATTGTTAGAATCAGGGCGGCTAGGCATTCTAACCTTTTTTTTAAAATTATCTTTCCCAAATGATTTGGACCTCACATTCGTTTAAGGAAAAAAAAATAACAATATAAATATATTTATTTATTGAATGGAACAAATTATTTGGAAAAAATAAATTTGGAAAAAAATGTTGAGATATCTAGTATTATCATTGTTAGAATATATTGAACATGAATATCTGTGATGTGTGATATTGGATTTAAAAACGTGATTTTTAATTAAGCGTTTCGGTAAAATTGTGTCTTGCCTTTTAAAATGTAGTTTGACATTTAAAAATAGGTACACTTTTGAGTTTTGGCTTGCGAATTATAGGGCCAATTAATAGACTCATAATTCTCTCAAGAAAAATATTAAAGACTCAACTATTTGCCCAACTTGGGGCCAACTTTAGTCTTATTTTTTAATTTTAAAAATAAAATAAAAATAAATAAATAAATAAATAAAAGTTTCTGCAGTAATTTTTATTTTGGTTATTCTTTTTTTGGTATTTAAAATAAAAACCGTATTTTGCTTCAAAAATTTTTTTACTTAAAAAACAAAAATTGTATTTTTATTTTATGGTCATTATTATGTATAAAAATAATTTTTTTTTTTTAAATACTAAATAAAAGAATGACCAAAATAAAAATTATTGCTTCAGAAACTTTTTTAATTTTTAATTTTGTTATTTTTTTTAAATTAAAAAATAATAATAATAAAAAGTTAGCTCCAAATTGACCCCAAGTTACACTACAAAAAAATATAGGTTTAGTGACATGGCAACTGTTCATCATTTGTTACCACATCACGATATCGTAACGTGTGAAAAGACGACACATTACCATATTTATTTCTAACGTTGCATTTTTCACATGTCACCATTTGGGGACGTGTGAAAAGTACCACGTTACCATAAAATGACGTGTTAAATAAACACGTCATCTTATAGTAACGTGTTAATAGGACATGTTGCAATAAGTAGTTAAGTACCATGCTACCATAAGATAACGTGTTAAATAAACATGTCATCTTATGGTAACGTGTTAATAGGACACGTTACCTTATTAATGTAATGTGTCAAAAGGCCACATTACCAAATGGTAACATGTCAGAATCTTTCACGTTACAAAAGTTAAAATAATTACGTCCAATTTTATAATCCGTCAGACACGTTACTATAGACACATTGCTAAACTTTAGTAACATGTTAATACCATATATATACACGTACGTTACTAACCAAAAAAATTGATTCTTGTAGTGTTAAGCTAGCCTGTATCATTCCTCTTCTCTCAATGGGTGCTAAAAGAAGAAATAAGAGAAGTTAACTAGGCAAAAAAAAAAAAAAAAAAAGAAAACTTCATTCGGTTTAATATAAATATAGCTAATTGCCGGCAAAGTTGCGTTATTATGAATAAGACTGGGAAAACGACTAGTCGTCTCTTTTTTCTTTTTCTTTTTTTCGTTTTTTTTTGTGCGACTGTTATTGCATGGGTTATCCATGCAAATGAATTTGAAACAACGTGAGTAAAGAGACAAAACATCCATTTCATTATATATGCTGGTGTTGAGGTTGAGACAGCTATCCTTAACCAAGTGGAGAAAGCATGGAGCCACTTTGCTCCAAAAATACAGCAAAATACAAATTATGGATAAGTTCATTTAAAACTTATGAAAAATTATCACGCATTTTAAGAATACTTTAAAAAATTTTAATTTTATCCATGAATTTTCAATTTGATGCAATTGACCCACTTCTATCAATATTTTATTTTATTTTATTTATTTATTTTTCATTAAACCTAACGGAAACCACTAAAAATACCAAATTACCTTCAATTTTTTTTAAAAAATTTAATTTTAAATTAAGGATAAATTTAAAATTTTATAAAATGGTCAGGGGTGTATGCAAAGGTTATTATATCACTTCTAACATCTAGAAATTGACTAACCCCTGCACTAAATTGAAAGTTTATGGAGGTGAAATTGAGAATTTTTTAAATTTAAGAGAGGTTCTCAAAACTAGTAATAGTTCATAGATTTTAAGCGAATTTCAAAATTTAATTATATATATATATATATATATTAGTTAGGCTTCATTAATTGTGACATGCGATTTGATGTTTGTCCGGCCATCTCAAAATTTAAATATTAAAAATAAAGAAAATCCCAAGTATGAAAAAAATAATCTTTACAATTTTTTATAAAAAAAATAAAAATATGAGTATTTTGGAAATTTTGCCAATATTTACCAAAAATTCTAACGGAAGACGAACATTGTAAAAAATTGAAAGTTTAATATCTTCAATTGCAAATTTTTGAACTTTAAATAGTAATTTCAAAATCCATAAAAGTTTAGGGAGATGTTATGAAATTTCCCTTAAAATAAATTCAAAATATGTGTCCGGCTTTGAATTTAATTCAATGACCTGTTAGTCTAAAGTGAAAATTGGCAAGCAATCAATATACTCACTCTAGAATTCTAGATCTAGGAGGCAGCAGACATTCCAAATCGCTACCACCCGAAGTTTAGAACCACAAGTCAAACCCAAAGTAAAAAAAGAAAAAAAAAAACATAAGTTTTTTTGTTTTGGTAGGCACAGGGACGATCACGGAAGTTTCCTTGGTAGCAGGCAGCTGGCGACATGCTGTGTTGTGTCTTGCTTGGCCTTTGGATTCGCACTTGTATTTCGGCATCCCAGGATGGCAGGATTCGTTTACAAATTTTCCTTACAGACTAAGGTAACTAGTTTAGAAATAATAAAACGATTAGTCAAAATACCTCAACCATTACTGATCTTATTACTCAGTCTTTACTTAAAAGTTGTGGCAAATTAAGAACAAATGACTTTTTAAATCTTCAATATAATCCAGGGGCGAAACTATATATATATATTTTGAAAAATAATTTTTTTTTAAGATCACCTTAGGCTTTGGGGGGCTAGCCGGCTAGCTAGGGACCCCAAGGGCTAATTAATTAGGTGGTTCCGCCCCCCTATTATAATCGTAATTATAATTAGTGTTCTGTACTCGTGCTTAGTTTGTGTTATTATCACTTGCCATCATCTAATCTATTTTATATAAAATTAACTAGATGCTTACAAAATCAATACATGCCATTTAATTGAAATTTCATCGTTACGAAAGGATCTCCCATCTCATGTCACAATTAATGAAGCCTAACTACTATATATATATATATACACTAGAAGTCCTTTTATGTTTCTCACACTATTTTTTTTTTATCTAATAATTTTAAATACTACATCAGTTTTAGAGGAATGCAAGAAAAACATGAGAATGACTTATAACATTACCTCTACATATTAGGGTGACATATTAATGGCACATGGTGTTATTAACTTATTAGCCATATAAATAATTTCTATATAATTGGAAAATATTTGGAGTAATATATTTTTGACGGTAATCTCTTATAAACTGGTGTAACAGTTTATGTGATATTGTCACTTCAACTATAGTGAAATATAGTTGTTTAATAATTGACATGATAAGTATTATGTCAACTTACAAACTGACATGATAGTCCGTGTGAGACTGTCATGGTAATCACAATTTAATTTAATTGTGTAATTGCACATTGAGAGATGGGTTTGTAAGTAATTTTGTAGAAACCTAGCGGTATATACTAGTATACTTTAGTAAAAACCATGAGACAACAAATCTCCCTGACTTTATTTAATGCTACATTTGAAATTTTTACATTTTGCACCCAAATTTATATTAAAATCAAGTATAAGTTGACCTAAACAACCTTCAATCCATATACTACATTTTTCTACCAATACGAACAAATAAAATAAAAATAAAACCTTCAGTTTTTGTCACTGGATTTTGACCCAAGTGCCCCTGCTAGGAATTTCCCGATGAACCACAAAGAGAAGATAATACCCGGACGGTGCAAGATTCTCAAACCCGGGTGTGGTGACCCGAACTTCATACGTAGATTTTCCAAGATTTGTCACCTTCTCAGCGCCAAGTACCAACAGCCTCTGGTTCATAGAGAACGAGTGCGTTGTAAAAGACGGCGCCACCATTGTTACGGACACCAAGTTCTGTGCTAGCGTCCCCGTGACAGAAAACCGAACCGCTAATTTCTGGCCGTAGCCGAGGTTAGATTGGGAAGCAGGTGACACAATTTGTGGGCGCAAATTGGAAAATTGTGCGTCTAAATATGAAGGATGAAAAGCCTCTAAGCTTAGTTCTGTAGGGAAAAGCACCTTGGTGAACTCGTAGCCTATGTGAGGGTTGCTACCGCCGACGAGTACCCGACCGTCGCGGAGTAAAATTGCGGTGGAATGGTACATGCGGGGTATGGTGGTCGGGTTTTGTAACTCGAACCGTGACCCGAGTGCGTTTTCGGGGCGGTAAATAACCGGATTCAAGACCGGGTTTCGCCCGTGTTCCCATCCAGCTGTCCCAGCACCCGCGCCGTTGATTATCAAAACGTTACCGTTTGGAAGCAACGTCATGTCGCCCATGACTCTTGCTTGGGGCATTTTCTCCAGGACCCACTGGGGATTGGGGTCGGTGATCTTGATCCGAGCGCAGGTATTCAAAGCTCCGACGAAGTTACCCTTGGTGGCCTGTGTATAAGCCCCTTTGGGAGCTCCACCGCATACCAAAACCTCCGCTTCAACAAACTTTGCTTGCAGGTTCTTCATCGGCAGCAACACCGCCGACCCAGTGCTCGGATAACACCTCGGATCGCCGCCGGGAATCTCCGGGTAAGTCTTCAAGATCTTGTTGTTGGCATAGTCGAGCAAAACAGCTCGGTTATTGGAGAAAACGAATAAATTGCCATCAACGTTTAGGAAAACAAATGGGTACAGATTGTTCTCTATGCCCGCGTCATTGGTTTGCACTAGAAATGGCAAACTATACGTGTTAGAAGGTCCACCAGTCTTGGGGTAAAACTCGTAATTAAACTGTCTTCTACCGCCGATCACTATCTGCCGTCCATCTGGCAGAATATGATTGGTGGCGTACCATCGGCGAGCCGCTAGCCCGTTTTCTATCTCTTGCCAGTCGCAGGCAGCGCAGGGGGTGAATGTCCTGACCCTTCGTTCGCCGTCGTTGAAGCCGCCAGTCTGGATTAGACGGCCGTCGGCCATCACTGAGCCAGAGGAGCACCAAACATCTGTTTGGACGAAGAGCGCTCGGTAGGTGTTGGTTGCGACGTCGTATTCCGCCGAGTGCGCGGTGCAGTCGACCTTCAAAGCGGTCTCGGTTGGGTCGTTGCGGCATTGGCCGTTGGGCAGCGACAGGTTGGACGACCCGAAGTCAGTGCGGTCGAATATTACAACGCGGTCGTTTTTGAGGAGTTGCATGTGCATGGCTGTGATGCCTATGCTTTTCTGCAAGAGTTGCCACCGCCCACCGGCGGCGTCTGTCAGAGTTGGCTTCGCAAAGAGGAGGATCAGCTGCCAGAAGAGAAAGTAAGGAATCAAACTTCGTGTCATTGTTGTTTCCTTCTTCTTCTTCTTCCTTTTTTTTTTTTTTTTTGGCTTTGTTTTGGTCGGGGGCAGTACTGGTGCAGCTTGTGTCGCAGGATGTCTTGCTTTAAATCCTTGTGAAGTGAGAGAAGGAGAGAGAGAGAGAGAGAGAGAGAGAGAGACCTTCGCTTCTGCACGCATGTCTACGCGTTTGGCAATATTCATGCAAGTGAAAATGACTATTATTTTTTCTGTTTATTATTTTGTAATCATTTTAGTGAGAGTGAGACAAGTTATTTTGGTTAATTTATTAGGGAAACGTTTTCTATTAAATTAAGTTTATTATTATTTTTTTTAATTCAGTATATATATATATATTTTTAATTTTAAGAGAAAAATGTAACTGTAAAAAAATATTTTGTTAAGATCACAAATGCATGAATGTGGGGGTTAATATATATATAATCGTAGTAAAAATTCACGACAATTGGTGAAGTAATTTGACTTGTCTTGTTTTCAATATTTTACTTGTCAGCTGAAGTAATTTGGCCAGTAGATCGAATAGACTCATGGAAATTGTGGGCCTTGTTTTAAATGCAGCACACAGAGTGATTAAAAGGAGTAGATATGTATTCAATAATCGCATCAAAATTCCAAAAGTAAATATATTTTTTTTTTTTGGGGGGGGCATAATTCGAGTCGTATTTGGTGGGACAACTACAGCTTTGCTCTTTCCATTAATCTATTTTAAGAAGTTGGTAAAATTATAGTCCTAAATAAATAAATTCGAAAAGAGTTCTTGGGTTCGTTTTGAAGGGATCGGGCACACGACTTTGTGTGGAAATTTATGCATAAATGAGATATTAGAATTCAGTACTCCATTTAAAGTGAAATTATTTTATAATGAAATATAAAATAATATTTTATTTTATATTTCATCATAGTCCCATCATGCTGATCATATGTATAACAGTATAACAGCACAGGATTTGATGATGAGTAGATTCTCTCTGGTTGGTTATGGTCTTTTTCCTTCATTTAAAGATCTTCTTCCTTAACCAGAATGAGGCCCATATGCCTAAACATCATCCATGGTGGTCCATCTTTACCACGTGATGATGGGAGAAATAGCTCCAAGCATGGGGCCAAGTTTCTCATCAACCTTCAGTACTGTGAGCACGTGCTAGAAAGAGGCTGCGAGCAGAGAGACACGGTGACACCCATTCCCAATTCGTATCTAAATTGTACTGTCGGTGGAACTTTTTATTTTATTATTATTATTATTTTTTGCGTACGTAAACAGTTTAAGAGGTATACGCTAGGAATTTAAGTCTTAGCTGTTCTGTTGGTGCGTGGTGGCGGTCGTTTTTTGTTTGTTTGTCGACCTGGATGGATGTACTTAAAACGAAACGAATGTCTCTGTTGGAAAGTGATTATCCTATGATTAGCCTCTTTTCATTGGCTAAAATTTTACTAATTTTCTTTTTTTCTTTTAATAGTCTTTATGGTTTTAGCTCTTTCATTTGTATATATGAATCATAAAATTCGTTCCGAGTGGAACATGATTTAAATAACCAAAATTTGTTTTATGGTTTAAATTTTGTTTTATTATATTTAACACATTATTATAAAATTTTAAATAAGGTGCCAACCTTATTTAATTATCATGTAGCAATATATACACCCCACTAGCTACTAGAAGAAGGGACCACATCAAATTAAAACATTGGAAAGTAACTTCATGGGTCACCGTTGCCCCCGAAAATGTTGCCTCAATTAGGATCGAAATAACCTATGATTGATTCGGTTACTTGTCATAATTTTAAGTGCCTCATGGCTTAAATGTTCTTGGACACAATCTCATTATAAACAGGCTTTTAAGAATGTGTTCTTTATCATTTGGTATCAAAGCTGCCACTAAGTTGAGTATAGGATTTGACGGGTGACTTATAGGTTGAATTGAATTTTTTTGGTACAATATATGTGTATAGTATTAAATCATTGAATACTGATAAGTAAGTAAAGCAGCAAGGAAAACAAAAAACAAAAAAATAAAGCTATCAAATTTAATAGGAACAATAAAATAATTTATTTTCATTTTATTTTTTATTTTCCTTGAAATGGAGGATCATGATCCTGTCCATTTCATCTCTAAATGTTGTGGACCCCAAATGATTAGATTAGAGTGGTTGGCTGGAGATTAATTAGTTCCTTAACAAAATTGTACATTGATCATGATGGCCAGCTTTGACCAAGTTATTGGTGCAATCCAGAACATCATCGACCTTATCAGGCCGGCCACACCAATTAAGTCACCAAGGATCAAATAAGTCAATTGCGTTTCAATGTGAATAAGTGATAATATACGACCAAAATAATAAAAATTGGGATAGAAATAAAAATGTGAAGATATATATAAAATAAAAAATTGGTAATTGTTAATTTCTTCGCTCTCCTTTTAATTTTATTATCAAAAAATTATTTAATTATTATTAGAGAAACACTTTCAAAACCCTATCATGATTCATGACTTTTATCACCGAGATTTATTATTGCATAACACCTGGAGATCAATAATTAAAGACCATATTAATAAAACACTACCCAATGATAAGAAAGATAAACAACCCTACATCACATCTAAATTAAGACTATATAATGAACATAAATTTCCTTTAAATCGAATCTATAAATAATAACTGTACGTGCTCCGTAACGTGTGAGAAGTCTATATAATTATAATTATTAGTTAAATTATGCCAAATTTAAATGTATTAACAGAATTTTAATCTTAATTAGTTTCCAGGAAATTATAGAAACTAAACAATTAAGTGAAAGAAGGGCTAGCTAGCTTCACATATCCCACATGAAATTAATGTAGTCTGTAATTAATTAATCCTTAGTTAATATATATAAATAGGGTTACATGTTTAAGATTGTAATAATCTAATTCGGTAGGTGGAGTATATTCTCATAACATATTTTTGGTCATATCATATATAGCAGCATGCATCTATATATATATATATATATATATATATATATATATAAGTGCAAACGAGGAAGGCAAATATATTGTCTAATAAAATGAATGTTGTTAAGTCGTTGAACATTCTATATTTGAATGAACAATTTGTATATATAGTTTGACTTGTACAAAGATTTTGCAGCATTATTTTGATTTGTTCCGCAATATTAATTATCTTCTTCACTCCATTCTAATTGATATTCTATGGATTTAGAGAGAGAGAGAGAGAGAGAACTATGAAGACTGCAACAAGCAATACATGTATTCTATGCAAACACTAAGACAACCTTATCTTTTAGCATTTTGATATATATATATATATATATATCAATGGTTAGACCCTTAACAAAAAATGCTAAAAAGATAAGGTTGTCTTATTTAAAAAAAAAAAAAACTAGGAGCCTTTGGATTATGTCGATTTGTTATTACTCAACACTTTTAGCAGGGACCTGAGGCGTAGTTTGGTATGGATAAGTAGCCTAGGGGCCATACTGTAAATTTAGTTGGTAGTCAATATATAAGAAAAAAAAAAAAAAAAAACCTTATAATTTTTTTTTTCTTGTGTTGGAGGGGGCATGCTTACACCAACCACCCCAAACTCCGTCACTGGATGGTAGTCATTTTTCTTTTGACGGCTCCACTTATTTATCAGTAATTCAATGACTTAACACTATGCCTACAGATCGATAACATGACATTTTAATCCAATCTATAGTCGACCGTCTTCTCCGTTGCTCGACCTGCGTGATGTGCTATATACCTAACCATTGGTCTAAAAGCTTTAGAACTATTGGATATTGATTTGATTAAACTTTCAAATATCCTTACATGCCGTACCACATTTCTTAGCTAAACTTTTACTTCAATGTCGTGCTTTTTTTTGACATCTCCAATCTTTCCCATCTCACACATATGTGTACACTCATTTTTGAGAAAAGTCTTGAAGATAGACGTTAACATTATGCACACATCAAGAAATGGTCATCGTTCTTTAAATTGCTTTTCCTTTGAAGATTGTGCTTAAGGATTGGCCACTTTTGGACGTTAACTAAGAAAATGATCATTAATTTGGTGGTTACAACTTTTCTATCAAAAGCCAAGTTTCAAGTAGTTGATGAAGTAAGGGGACTACATAGGCCAGACTTCAGATCGATGCCTTAATTATCTTTTGCCCTGGCGTATCTTGTTTGAATTGATCTGTATTATATATGTTTTTAATAGAAGAACTACAGCTTATAGTTGATTTTCTATCGGATTTCATCACGTGATAATGACATTTTGGAAAGCGATTTTTACAGTATTAATTAAATTATTAAATTCGCTCTTTCTTATACGTTTAAGTTTTTAGGACAAATGAGGAGTTTAAGCTTAATTTGTGTTTATCATTCACTTTTCATTTTAATTAGATATTTCACGTGTTGGGTCTCAATTGTTGAAGGTTGTTTGAGTTCACATGTAAAGATGAATATATATATATATATATATATATATATATATATTAGCTTCTTAAATTATCACCATTTTTGCACTTACACCTCCAAACTTTAAAAAGTGACATTAGAGCCTCCTATACTACCATTAATTGCGTGTCAAATTAGACTCTTATGCAGTTTTCTTTTCAAAATACCTTTAAAATGGTGAGTTTAAGACAACCCGTGATTTAAAATTGTGAGTTCAAACTTTGTGTTCTTCATTAACTTGTCATTTCAATTAAATATTTCACGTGTTGAGTTCCACTTGTTGAAGGGTACGGTGTTTGAATCCACATGCACGTGAAAATGAACGTTAACATATTAATTAAATTTATCATTTAATATAAGCTTAAAAGCTGCTTTGAACCCAATTGATTATTAATTTAACAAAAACAAACACCTGAATTTTGATATATATATATATATATATATATATATATATATAATTAATTAATTAATTAGTTGAATTTCTTCACCGTTGATACAGTATAAGAGTGTGCAGACTTGAAGAGGCAGCAGTCCTGTCGAAATAAAAATGATTGAAAATGAAATTTCGAGCAAGGGGCCAAGGGGGTTTTGTTAAATTGTCGTAGCTTGTTATTTTTGTGTCCTTCTCTCGACAAGCTAGACAAATGAAATTAATAAAGCGAAAGCGAACAATAGAGAAGCATGTTCAAGGGCACATGGGAGGGACAGAGTACGACGTACCAAGCTTAATTATTTCATCATTTCACTAATCCAACGGTGGCGTGGCAAAGTTGTGTCCATGTGGCTTTTATTTTGGAAAACCATCAAACGAAGGTTGGCTGCTGTTATAGAGTAAACCCTGCACGCCAAAATTAGCTCCCATGCATGAGATAATAGGGTGGAAATTCGTGTTTGGATTGCAATGATTCATGATATATTTTAAGATTATATAAGTTAATTTTAATTCGATTTATTTAATTAAACGGGTTCGATATTTTAATTTTAACTCGTTAATTTTGTGTTGGATTCATATCGGGTTTACAGGTTGTATTAAAAATTGTCAACTTGCCTTATGTCATATGTCGGGTTCGGATTGTATCGAATGCATGTAACCCAACCCATTTAAACCAGAAATATATGTGAAAATTTAATGTATTTTGAACATATATCAGTTTATAGACTAGAGAATTTGAAGAAAGACTTTACGAAAATTTTTTTTTTGCCAAATTCAAAGTTGGTAGTTTAGTTTTATTATTCTCAACTCTCTCCCTCTTCGTCATAATAATAATAATAATAATTAAAAAAATAAGATTATTATTATAATTATTTGTTATTGTTATTAATGCTAAGTATTTTTCATGATTATCAGGTCTTCTCAAATAGTGAAAATATTGCATGGAGTAAGCCTAAGAAAAGAAGAAAAGATAGAGCTAATTAATCAAAGCAGTAAACATCATAAAACTTTGATATACACGCATCCATCCCAAATGCAAACCCAAATACGTCTTGTTAGGTAACGAAAATTCCAAAAATCAATCTCCAAAACTCTTCATTTGCAGGCTTATAGTCAGAAAAATGAAATAAATGCATTAAATGATATGTGGTGAATAATTAGTCTTGGCTGAATATTCTCGCTGAGATTGATTGACCATGAGTTGGAGTATCCGTCTTCCTTGGCTTTGAAGCATATTGTTTAACCTTCTGGACCATGCTTTTTTTTTTTTATCTCCCACGTGAGTCTATACGAAATTAGGCAGCCATCTGACAAACAGCGTGGCTTGCTAACCTAAAATGATAGTCGCCCATGTATGTCTATGAGATATGTTGGATTGCAATAAAAAGATTATTTTTTATTTATAAAAGTCTTAGATGACAAGGGGTCACAAGTCCTATCAGTGGGTGGGGCCACAACAATTATGGATAGGGCGTGTGGCCTCTTGCCTCTTATGACTTTTATGATCAAAAATAGTCTTTTTACTGCAATATAGCATTTCTCCATATCAAACCATAAGAGGCAATTTTGAATTTCTCCAGCAATTACTTGATTGAATTGTTGGTATGCCGTCGTGCAATTGTAAGAGGGACTCTTATGAAATTTATTTCTTCGAATATGTTTTAGGGTCTGTTTGAGTGTGCATTTAAAGGGCTTAAACGTGCGTTTAACATTCAAAAAGTCCGTTTGAAAAAAAAAGGTACCCGTTTGATACAAAAATTTGAAAGTGCTTTTAAAGGTCTAAAAAGCCAAAAAAATGGTCAAAATACACTTTTGACAAAAGCTTAAAAATGAAGTTTTTGCCAAAAAGCTTTTTTTTTTTTTTTTTTTTTTTTTAACTTAAAAGCTCTATTTCTCAAACATAATCCCAAATATACCCTTAGGCTATCCAAATACTTGCAAGGGAGGTAGACTATATGAAAGCTCTCTCAAAATTACTTGCACAAAATTGTTGAGGATATCTTAATTCCATTTTTCTAGTCGCTATCTCTAATTTCCCATACGATTTTTAGATTTGACTTTTGATCTACTTTGGGAGCTAGTTTTTGTTGAAACATGAGGCCAAAGGCCCATAGCCCAAGGACGAAGCCAATCAATGATGTTGGAGCTAACTCTGTACTTGACTCATTAACCTTTGCCTTGGAGGATTGAGTTTCCTACAATTTTGAGTATGTAATGCCAATGATTCAGACCGCTTAAATCTAACCTTGTAAGCATTTTTATAAAAATAAAAAATAAAAACAAATAAAGGGAAGGTAGCCACTGTCTTACCCTTTGAAGTGGTCAGACCACCTCATTTACTCCCAATGGGATGGTTGCATCACCTTTGTTGAGTTAAGGGGTGGTTGTGATCACCCGCAATGGCTCGGGAGTGGTTGTAGCAAAATAAACAATTGCTCCTTCAACCTTAAAAGGAGTGGTCGGCTACCCTTGAAATAGTCTGACCAACCACTGCTTATTTTGATTTTTGATTATTATTCTTATTTTTAAAAAAGGCGACTAGTTCAATTTTTTTTATAGTCAAACCATTCATTTTGAATGCAGGATATGGATCTTTAAAATTGGACATAGTGACGTTTATTTCTAATAAAAAACACACATTTCTCAAGACCCATGCTGTCCAATCTATAGAATTTGTCAGGTCTAACAGAACCAACCAAACAAGAATAGATGAGAGAACCAGCTGGGCGTATAACAATTTAGACTCTAGAGACGGGGAATGAACCGCTTGAAGACCATTACCCTTCATTGACTCAATGGCTCACATGTATACACGTTATGAGAGTATCCGATGTCGTTTCACATCAATTGGGTACAAACATTTAATGCCATCATAAATTTAAAAAACAAAAAAAAAAAAAAACAAAAATTTAATGTCTCACACTTCCGAATATCCTGTATAAGATCCAATACATAGAGCATCAAGTGAGGTCAGCGACTCAGAACTAGTGTTGTACAAATCTTTATATCACATGGACCATTAATTATCAAGTTTGAGGAGGATAAAGTTCCCATAGAGCAACTGTCCCGTCTTCTGATGCAGAAGCCATTAGCTTACAATCAGTTGAGTATGAAACAGCGTTACACTGTCAAAAGGAAAGAGTTCTACTTTTAGAAAGGTAATCACAACAACCAATTATGAGAGAGAGAGAGAGAGAGAGAGAGAGAGGGGAAATTGTAAGTTAGCAATCCAGATTTGTGAAAGGAGAGACAGGCTCCATATCACAATGATGGCAATCAACCAGAAAAGGCAAAAGAAAACAGACTATAGAAGAACTTTTACCTACTATTCCATATGACGGGAATAATAAGTCCAATGATGATTCAACAAGTTGTTATTAAAACTGCGACCTTCTATATAGATTGGTAAGTTACACTTGCACCCGCAACCTATGGGTCTCAAAACCACAATCTCACCCTACCCCACACTCATGAGAAGAGAAGATGTTATTTAAGCTAGAAGTATGAGTATAAGACTATATATGTCAACCCTAACCCGACTCATTTACTTAAACGGGTTAAATCCTTCAACCTTAATTCATCAATTTTGTTTTGAATTCATATCAAGTTTGCAGGCTGTGTTAAAAATTAGCAGTCCTAGTTAGAGCTCATTGGCCCCAATATGAAAGGACAATATTGAAACCAAGAAACATCTAAGTTGTATAAGTATGCATTTTCCAGGAAATCACGGAATATAAAGAAACAGAATACAGGCCACAACCAATTGTATTCAACTTCTTAATGTTAAAAAGGAGAACCTGAATGTTAAAATTTAAGGGAAAAAAAAGAAAAAGGAATATCTTTATATTCGTCTCTTGTACTGACAAACAAATATGAGATGGCTTACCGTAGCATGGTGATATTTCAATATTGCCAGAGCTTTTCCTTTGCGGTAATCATATATCCTTACTCTGTGGACAGGTAAAAAGAGAGAACTTAAGAAGCATAAATTTTAATGACAAGCCAATATAACAAAAGGCATCTTTCTGAGACTGATTTGCATACCACAAAATCATATTAAGCATCAGTTGATTGCAAAACAAATGAACAAAAGGAAAGAATGTGAATATGAGAAATTTCATTTCAATGTTGTTTTAAATTTCATTTCATTTCAAACTGTTAGCAACCTGTGATCCCAACCAGCAGTAGCAGCAATTTTGCCATCTGGTCGAATTGAGGTGCCTGCTATACCAGCTCTTTCCAAACTAATCTCTTTCTTGACCACACAAGAGCCCTATTTATACAAGGCACACCATAACATGAAGTAAGAAAAAAATATTTTGATTAGTAGAAAAAAGCAAAAAGGTAAATCATCATTAAATAAGATATGACCATGAAGTCACCAAAATAAACAGATAAGCAAAATCATACAGAAACAAAGAAGAAACTGTTTTCTTGTTTTGATCCATGCTTATAAATGTATGATGTATGAATAAAGAACATCAAACTGGTGACTTTCGCATGCCCCAAAACCAGATATTATCTCAAAGAACTTACTATTCATCTTTTATTATTTTGCAACCACTTCTTAACATGATTATTATCATTTGACTTACATATTCGAATTTTAAAAACAGCCTATCACTTTGTTCCAATGTCAAGTCTACTAGCTATTAATGATGCAGACCTGTTACTACAACACCAACTATTTTTTGAAATTAAATATCGCCAACGTCATAAATAGGAAAGAAAAGAAGAGAGAGAAAGGAAAAGAAAAGGACAACTCAAAATTTACCTCCTTGTGGTTTGGCCTAATTACACTTCACCTCCTTGACTTTTGAAAAGTTACACTATATCTGCTTATGGTTTGGATTAAATTGATATGTTTTGCTGAAATAATCAATTGAAGACACATCACTATCAATTTGACACTACTTTTCACATATTGCGACATAACTCTATGAATTGAATTAACTCTTGAAGAACAACAAAGTCAGTACTAGGCTACATGAATATTTTGTCTATAGAAGCAGAATATGTCCATCCATTTCGGTCCAATATTGCCAATATGCTCCAATGTGCTGTGACAGGAGATGAAACAAACTGAAAACAAGTATGATGAACTTATGAACAAGTGGTTTACCATGGAGTGATCCAGACTATACATCACGATTTTGTCATCGGCAGCTCCTGTGATACCCCCACTACATGACTCATCAATGGATATGCTTAGAACTGTGTGTAGAATACCCAATGGATCACAATTTGCTTTGAAGGGAAAAATGAGGAAGAATACATGGGCATTTTCCAAATATAGAGAGGGTCCCACACCTGGCTCAGAATGAAACTTTACAGAAGTTACAGGAATTCCCAGATGTCGTATATCCCACCAAAGCATGGAACCGTCTTCATAACTGCCACATTTAACAGAGCAACACAATTATGTTATGTAAATCACCTCATTCTCCCTTCCCGTCCTCAATTTATTTAGCAAGAAAAGAATTACATAAATTGAACTCCTTTTGGGCAATTTACACAGTTTTGTCCATGGATTGCAATTGGTAATCATACATAAACTTCACCAAATCCTATGCACATTTCAAAGTAAAAATCCCACAAAACTACACGGGGAGGATATATGCAACTTGGGTTTCCAAAAAGACAAAATTGGCCTGGTAAGGTTAAAGCAACAGTATATTAGACATAAATCAATGGGTAAAGTTCGTAAGTCATTCCAACTTCCATAAAACATACAATGAAGCTTTTGCTAGCTAACTTTGTATCTAAAATTCTTCTGCATGGGAGCAACTTTAATAGTTGCGTTAGATTGGAAAGTTAGCACCCAATGGATCTTGAATCCATCACCTTAGCTTCCACCTTATGCTTATAAGGGGGGGAAGCGTAATTTAAGCTGATGCTAATTGGTGGGAGCAGCTTTAACATATTAAAACACATACAACATTCAAAATGCTCTAGCTTAAAATAGAACTCCATCCAAACACCTAGTAAACATACGGAATAATGACCAACCCTTGATATGGAGATAACTATAATAAGCATAAAGAATTCCCACAATAAGGGCCGTTCCTCTTCTTCTTCTTCTTCTTCTTCTCCTCTATCTCTCTCTCTCTCTCTCCTCTTCACTAATTCAACATCTCTGAACAACTTTATTAAGATACAACCTCTGGAAAAATGGTACAAAAAGGAGGAAAAAAAAAAAGAACACCTGGAAAATAATTTGTTTGCAGTTTGGCAACAGAAAACGGTGAAAACAAGTTGATCTGACAACATAGAAAAGACCAGTAGATTATGCAGAGTCAAGCATCATCAAGTTTTAAGATATGGCCAACTCAAGATGTTTACAGAACCTTTCATATTCTTTAAGAGTTAACATATAAATTTTAGCAAGCTTCTAGAGTTGCTAAACTGATAGGTGCTTAATTACATTCACAATAGAAGGTGAGCAAGAAAGATAAGAAGGATACCCAGCCAAGACATTTAAGAATCCCTGTGATTCAGATGGTAAATATGCCTGAACCGCCATGCACATCCCTTCCGAGTAACATTGTTACATGCCAAAGCATTAAAAGAAAAGAAAAGATTTTCTTCATTGACAAAATAGGGCTAAATAATGCATATCATAAATTAATCCAATAATTAAAATATATGAAAAAAATATATACATACTAAATGGATATTCCATTGAAACAAATCGAAATATACAAAGTGAAGAATAAGCCTATCAAAGAAGATAGCAAGAAGCAATATATGAGCCATCAACAAATTTAAAGAGGAATGCCACTCAAAAATCTTAAGTGATGAGTATAAAAATAAACAGTTGTCCAATGACACGTGTTGCTAAAAAACTGACAAACATCTCAGGTGATACCAATCATAGTCAAAGTATTTTGTTCATCTAGAGATCTAACAACCATCTAAACTGTTTCACTTTGCATTTCGTTCTTTTCTTCTTAAAAAACAAAAAAGATGTAAATTTTTTTTCCAACTAAGTTACTACTTCTGTTGGTGTGCAGGTTAATTCCTTTCGTTATTTCCACAGGGGGACTTGCGATTTGGGAAGGACAGCACTATACCCAACTCTGCATCCAGGCTTCTTCAGCGAACAAAATCCTATAGAAGGCCCTTAGTAAAGGAATATCATCACTTTCTAGCCTCACAGAGGCCCAAACATTGACAAGATGAATAGCTTCAAGAAAACCTGGGAAAGAAGAGCTTTTAAAGAAAATTATTCCCAACACACACACACACACATACATATATTCATCTGCACGTGCTCCACATGCATGTGAACATTCCCAACAATTTGTCATATTCAAGTCAACAAATTCTGAAATACTTGTCCAATCTTTTTATTTTTTTAAAAAAATCAAATTGATGAGGGAACATATATGATAACACTTTTTTTCTTTTTTTTTTGGTAAGTACATATATGATAGCACTGTTCAGCATAGTTAAAATATAAATTTGAGGTACCCAAACCACTATTAAGAATACCAATACCATAAGTCAAAAGACATATACCATCAGGTCAGATACAGACCTCTCTCACTAGTTGAAACATTTGGGGAGCCACCAACTGACTTTTGAGGTAGCCGTGCAAACCTTTCCGCAGTATTCAGATCCCAAATTTCAACCTTTGGATACCATCCACACAAAATTAATAAGGAATAGGCACCCAAAAATTATATATATATGAGATAGATAAACAAGCAAATAATCAAAAGTTGCATATCGACCTCATGTGATTGCTCTCCTGCTATAGCCACATACTTTGGTCCTTCAGCATGGGTAACTTCTGATTAAAAGAATTTTATTAATTGATAATCTACGAATGGTATCCTGGAGCAACAAACACCAAAACAAGTATAGAACCACCAAGAAACCAGTAACAAATGAGGCTGGCTGATGCAGTCCAGATTACATGTGGCTTCCCACAATCTAGCAAATTGATAATCATAAAACCAAACTAGGCAGTCAGAGTGAAACGTTCGTTCGAGAGAGTTCTCAATTATTTTAACTAAGGCTAGCTTTGTAATTTTTCTTTTAGGGCTGTGTCCCTAACTTCTATTTAAGCACCATAAGGTCAGTCTAGCCTACCAATTGTCTCTAATTATCAATTTTATCAGTAAAAATACTTTAGGGAGATTTTTTCAATAACTCTTAAAGAGTTTTCTAGGATTTATAGAAGGATTGGGAGTTTTCTGTTTGCAGATTCTGCTTCCCACCAATTGTGTAGGAAATGAAGGAGGAGCCTATAATGCTACACCTCCAAGTAATGCAGAGTGAGTTCTAGCAGCAATTTTTTTTTCTCTTTTGTACGACTAGATAATTAACTGAACTCATATACATAAAATTAACAAGCAGTGCAGAATGCTGCATAAAAGATAATATATGTAGCAAACAGGAACTTACTACATCTCGTTAATTAATATCCAATCATATCAGATTTACATTCCAACCTAAAGTAATATTACAACTTTGAATATAAATATCTTGAACCAAAACTAAAATTCCAGAATTATTAGTGATAGTCTTGATAAGTCTTGACACCTGGGAAAAAAGAAGTATAAAGTAGATGAACAAATTTGTCAATTTGAACAAACCTCTAACAGCATTGGAACACTCTGTTAGACTTCCTTGAGCCTTTTCCCTGCTATCATCCATACTTTCTGAGTCAACAGTTTCCCTAACCTCCATCTCATGATGATAATTAGGACCTTCAGCTTGTGGTGCACAAGCAGAAGGCATCTTCACCACGGAAAGCTTGCAAAAGTGATAAGTGTTTGTCTTGATTGTAAGTGAAGGATTTCTGTCAAGAATTGAAGCAGGAGTTTAACAGCCTCAGGATAATATTATGCTGAAGAACTCATTGCTAATACTCATTAAAAGAAGAAAAGAAAAAAAAATGCAGAATTTTTTTTTTACGCCTAATACTTAGAACTAATCCTAATGAGGGAAGATGAATAATAGCTAGAGGAAGATTGATAAGACATGCCCATAAAATTTCGTACAGCTGCATCTATCAATAAAACATGGTGGGAGTTGCCATGGTGTATTGGGGGTACTTTTAATGTTATTCGATATCCGAGTGAGAGATCAGGCGATGCCTAACAATCCCCAATTATGCTGCAATTTTCAGAATTCATCTTTGATCAGGGTCTTATGGGCATTCCCTATTGTAGGCGGGAACTTCATGTGGTCCAATAATCATAATTTTCCATCTTGGTTCATAATTGATAGGTTTCTTCTCTCTCTTGATTGGGAAGAATAGATTCCTGATGTTTCTCAAATGAGACTCCCTAGAATCTTCTCAAATAACATCCCTTTGATGCTTGATTGTGGTGCACAACCTAACATCTAAACATATTGCGCCACTTTAGGCTTAATTTATGTACAACATTCACTCAACAAAGCATGTGCACAACTCATGATCAGAATAAGATATTTTGCAACAATTCACCACATTTCAATGAGAAAGCATTAAATCCATTGCGTACCGGGACAGTCCTCCATCTTCAATATCCCAACACTTCACAGTTCCATCCCTACCCTGGCTACACGAATCAGAACACACATAACACAACCATTGCTTCACAAAAACCCACTTAAGATCACAATAATTACAAATATAAATAGCAAATATTAACACAAAACAAGCAAATACGAAACAAAGCACCTTATAACTCTGTTGCTTCCTATCAAAGGACTACTAGCAACACAAATAATCCCGTGCGCCGCACTGTGCACCCTGCAACCATTCATTCCACACATACACACAAAACACACATCTCAACAAGTCAATAACATTAACAAAAAACGCAATTGAAAACATAAATACAGAAGTAATATATGACTACCATGCAGATGATATCGTCCGATGCTGGACCGTGTCCCATATTCGCAACTCACCATCCGCAGAACTGCCACCAGATACAAAATTTCCCCCCAAAAAAAACACGAACTTCAATTTGAAGGAACCAAACGTGCACATATATAGATATGTATGTATAAAGATCATACCCGGTGAAGAGTAAAGGTTTAGAAGGATGAAAAGAAGCGTCCATGACAGAAGCGCGATGGCCTCTGAGCACCGCCACGGGATCAGGCGGTGGCCTCTTGCTCATTTTCGCTTTTCGAGCTCTGAGATCCTCTGAGTCACTGAAATTTAATGCTTTATTGAGAAGCCCGGGCGGAGTGAGTTTAGCGTTCAAGAGGAAGAAGAGAAAGAAGCGAAAGAGACGGTGTCGTTTTTGGCGTTCGCCTGGAAATGTACTTGTAAACTTATGATTAATTTATACGGAAATTACTAATTAGAGACAAATTTTGAGATAATATAACATTACTCATATAACATTGTAACTCTTTTTTTTTTTGGGAATTTTTTGTTTTTGTTTTTGTTTTTAAAAAAAGAGTAAACAAATCGGGATGAATAAATACAAAGTTTGATGTGCATTTGTATACAAAAATTAGTTTTTTCTTTTTATTTTTCCTATTCAAGTACATCAACGATGAATGAGCATTATAAAAAGGGTCTCTGCCATTCCTAATTCTGATAGAAAATATAAAATAAGAAAAAATATGAATGTTTTTTAACACAATATGAAAACGGGTCATCTAATTAAATAGTATGCACCAAAGTTAGTACATTGTGAAGGTGTTTGTATGCCCTCTTTCCCAACAACATGGTATAATGTTTTGATTGTTTATTATTGTTGGATATTTTTATATTTCATGGCTTTTAGTAATTTTAATATTTAACTCCTGATTCAATGTAGTAATTCAACGATTATTAAAAAGAAACAGTATATTTATCATTCTTTTATTGGTTGAAGTATATTAAAAATATAGTTTAAAATATTGCTTACATAGATAGAGCATAATAATTTATCCGCTCCGAATATGGCGTAAATATGAACTGCTAGTATTGCATGCACCTGATCCACATGTAATAATGCAGCTTATGAAAAGGCATAGTAATGTAATGACAACATTTTTCATCATTCAGATAAATATATACAAAAGTCAATTGTGTAACACTTTATAATAATATTAATAATAATAAACTCACTTGGTTTTAGGGATTATGCTTGCTTGGTTTTAGACTACAGAAATCTCCCCTAATTGGTTCAGCCTTTTAGGGATTTGATAGTGAAGGTGGCACCACTGGCCATCAATAAAGGCCTGGGATTAGATTCCAAACAGAGCCAAATTGGAGCCTTTGTACTTGTAGTCTGTGTCATAAGACGAAACGTTTCGTCTCTCTCCCTCTCTCTGTGTCTCCCATCACGCGAATCGTGTCGGGCCAAAAAGCCCTCGTCAATACGGTCGTTATTTTCTATTTATAATTTTCCAATTTCATTAATTTTGATTTTTTTTCCACTCATCGGTGCGGTGCAGCTTATAGAGGCGACCTTCACAACTCCTCAAACGCAACGCTAACGTGCGCACCTCACTTCCTTTGACGAATCCATTAATGCCATCATAGCTAGAGCTTCAAAGCGCTCAGGTCTGAAATCCCAATCTGTCTCTCTCTCTCTGTCTCTCTCTCTCTCTCTCTCTGTGTTTATAACTTATTCTTTTAGGGTTTTGTCGTTCTGTTGAATAACCCTAGGGCTTTCTTTTTTTCGTTTCCATTGAATTGATTGATTGAAGTAGAGAAAAGCTATTGACAATACTTGCTGCGAACTCATTTCTTGACAGAGGGTTGATAAAGGAATTGTTGTTATTCCATGTGTTGGTGAGTCTTTGGGCTGTGATGGTGTTGGGGAATTTGGGTTGGCATCAATTTGCCTGATTAGATTGCTTTAAGTAGTTGAAGGACGAGTTTTATACGAAACATGAGCTTTGAATTTTTTATGTGGAAGATGTTTCACATTCCAGATCATTGCGTGTTGATTTGGGCACTGAAGGTGGGCTAAGGGTTAATAAAGGGCTTAATAGAGGATTTGTTGGATTTTAGGGCTAAGAAAATGGATGGGGAAGAGAAGAAATCTGGGTCTAAGAAAAGATCGAAGCCGGTTGAGTCGGATGACGATGAGCCAATTGGGTCTTTGCTCAGGTTGAAGAGACCTCGAAATCCTAAGAAGGTAAAGTCGGGGTCAGAGAGTGGTGGTGAAGGGGGCAAGAAGGTTGAGGTTAGAGAAGAGAGATTGGAGGTTGAGAGCGAGGATTTGGGGGGAATGGATGATACCTTGGCGAGTTTCAAGAAGAAGTTGAAGGGTCCAAAGAAAGATAGTGGGTATGGAATTATTAGGGGAAGCAGTTCTTCTTTGAATGTGGCGGATTCTTCGGATAGATCGTTGAGTGGGCCTGTGGAGGATAGGGAATGCGATGAAAAATCAATATCAAAGGTTGTGGAGAAAGTTCGCGTAACGGGTGATGATGGTTCTGATATGACTATGGATGTAGGGGTAGAATACAAGTGTAAAGGGAAAGTGAAGAGTCGCAAGATAAATTTGACAGCAAGAACAATAGATGGTCATGTCACTTCTGATAATGATTTAGAGTCTCTGGGCTCTGGGTGTAATTCTTTGAGGGAGCAGGAGTCTGGTATGTGGTCTGTGGAAGGTCCTGATCGGTCTGTGGATGAACATTTGGAAGACTCATTATCTGCATTTGTTCGCAAGGCACAATCTGGTTTGATTAGGAAATCTTTGGCATCTTCAAGTTTAAAGCAGAAAAGAGATGCTCAGACTTTGGAGGATGATGGATTCAGTCCATGCTCTGAAAGTGTTTCAGGGACTTCTAAGCCTGTGACCTTAAGGAGACTTAGATCTGGTTCCGCCTCAAAACTGGACTGCAATAGTTTGAAATCTAAAAATAAAAAACCAGATGGCAGCTTTTGTGAGGTTTCTGACTGCATAGAAGAGAATGATGATTCAACTAGGAGGCTTACTTCTGATTCCTCTAATAAAGAAGAGATTATTAGACCCCGTGAAAGCAGACATGATAGATCTTCCAAATTTATTTTAGAGGATCCATCTCCAGTTTCACCATCTTCAAGATCTACTTCTAAAGGAATTCAAGATGAGGCTACAGAGGAACCCTGTGGTTTAAATGCTCAAGAGGGATCTAAAGTGGATAATGATAGCTCGGATCAAGTTTGTGATGGAGATTTTACTTGTGTTCAAATCAAGGAAAGTATCTCTGCTCCTAGCCAAAAGGCTGTGATGGGAACTCGGACATTTAAGAATAGATTAAAGCATTGTTCGACAGTTGACACAAGCACTCTGGTGCATGATGTTGAAAAAATGCCAAATTCTATCTCTGGCCCAGAAAAGATGGAAGAAATGTATGAGTTTGGCAAGGGTGAGCCCAACAGGGGGTTTAGAGAATCATTGATGCAACACTCAGTGGGTGTTCCAACAATGCACGTATCAAATGCAGACCTTGAAATTTCCTCTTCTTTGGTTGGAACAGGAATTTTGGTGACTAACTATGATGATGCATTGTTGAACAAATCATGTAAATTCACTCCCAATGAAATTTTTAATTCAGTTTCTGAGACAGTTTTGGAGGTATCATCCAAATGTGTCTCTCATAACTCCTCTCCCCGCCTGAAGATGGGAGAAACTTGCAGTGGTGGTGATGGTCTTAATACTTGCACTGAGGAGCCAGATCTTGCTTCAGATTTCCTGCAAAAGGAACATGTTATGGTATCTGATGTTCGGTTATCTCCCAGGACTATCACTTCTACTGGAGCCCACAAATCAGGGCTTGCTGTTCAGTTGAATCACCAGGAAAAAATTTCAGATACTTGTCTTGATCCGAATAAGTCCTTTCCCTCCATGCAAAAGTGCAGCTCCACTTTACATCAAAATCAACCTTCTGATGATGTGTCGAAAGGGATTTGTGCTCTTGGCCATGATTATCTTTCAGTCAATGAGGAGGCTTACGGGGATGAAAATGAAGATAACCCAGAAGATGCAATATCTGTGCCTGATTGTGAAAACAAAGATAAAAAGCTATCAGCTGTCCAGCGTGTTGTGCGCAAGCCTAAGAAGCATAGGCATGGAGACATGGCTTATGAGGGGGATGCCGATTGGGATATTTTGTTACATGAGCAAGGTTTTCTTGAAAGTCAAGGTGTTGTAGATAGTGACCTTTCTTTTAGAACAAGAGCGAAGTGCGATACCTCTTCAAATATTGGTGCAGAGGCTGAAAACGGTGGTGCAGCAGCAGTATCAGCTGGACTGAAAGCTCATGCAGCTGGTCCAGTTGAGAAGATTAAATTCAAGGAGGTCTTGAAGCGCAAAGGTGGGCTTCAGGAATTTTTGGAGTGCAGGTAAATTATTATTTCTGAAACCTGGCTTTACACTGAGTGCAGAGTTGCTTTTGGATGTTGTCTTGTAGAAATTGCTTTTTTTCTGCAATTTGGAAGAGTATCTCATCATTATTATTGGTAATTATTTTCAATAAAATACATTTGTTTATTTATATTATCCAATTTAATTCCTAAAGTTTTTGCTTAAAATTCTTAATGACTAATCTGTAGTAACTTAACAGAAAAAGAGGAAGAAACACCTTTTTATTTTCTGTTATATATGCATTACCTTGTATGTGGTTGATATGGTATGGGTAGATTTTTTTTTATAAGTAATCTAGATATTATTAAAAGTGATAGGCTCCCCCAAATACACAGGAAGTGTACATAAGAAAACACCTAGGCAGAAGAAGAAAAAAGAACAAGAGAATCATGGTAACTAATCACCACAACAAAGTAAAGAAAAATAAAGCTTCAATCTCTTCCAAAGTCCTCTTGCGGTTTGCAAAAATTCTGTCATTTGTTTCCCTCCATATACACCACAATAGATACAAAGGCACCATCTTTCACACGAAGGCACCGTGGGTAGATGTTATTGTGAACCCTTGTTATTTTTGTATGAGTATACTATAACCATGGCCAAAAGTCATTTTTTTTGGGTGCCATAGGATTAAGTGGAGATTCCCTTAATTTTGAATTCCATAAGACTCATTTTATATTATTCAGGTAACCAACCACTGAAAAAGGAAAGAAAAAGAAAGTAAATTTTGCTCTATTGTTTCCCAACCACCTAACTTGGAAATATGCTGATATCAATCTGTGGAGGTAACGCTGCTCCCATTTTTTGGTTGAAAACTGGTTTAGAAGTTGAACCTTTGTTGATGTAATGAAGTTTCAACTGGATTTACTTTCCTAGATTTTTATTATAGCATTGAGGAATGAAACTTGTAAAGAGACTGTGGACACTTGTAGCTGGAAACCAGAGTCTTTCTGATGACACTCTTTTATTATATTCTGGCGTTGCTAGCCTGTTTATTTAAGGGATCATGTTTAGTGGCTCGATGCTGCGGCAAGAGGATGAGCATAAATAGGTCCCGTACAAAAAGATATCCAAGTTTATTTTTAGATTATTTATATTTTAATTTTTATTTGAAATCCCCTGGTGTAATGCAGGAATCAGATATTAGGTCTTTGGAGTAAAGATGTTAGCCGTATTTTACCACTTTCTGACTGTGGGGTATCTGATACTCGTTTTGAGGACGAGCCACCACGTGCTACACTTATTAGGGAGATCTATGCGTTTCTTGATCAGAGTGTAAGTTTGTTTCTAAAGTTTATCAACTGTTATTTATGTTTTGGGAAAAATATAAAAAAGCCTTACAAACTAACAGCCGTTTTAAATGAGTCTCACGATGTTTAAAATGTGCTAAAGTAGCCAATCAAACTACCAAAGTGTATCAAAAAGGCCACATATTTTTTTATATTCCAATAATACCCTTATTCTTTTAAAAACTAAAATAAAAAATTTATAAAATAAAAAACTAAAAAAATTATTTTTTTAAAAAAGAAAAAGAAAAAAAGGAAAGGGGCGGCTTTCCTTTTTTTTAAAAAAAGTTATATATATATAAGAATGACACATGTCGCCAATTTTATTGGCGTTGACGTCACATTTAACAGAATTCGTCATATTAATTAAACATAATTTGACTCTAGAGACTAAATAGTTTTTTTGGAATATCTTAGGAACCTTTGATTTTACTTTCATATGTTGTAATTTGTGCCAACTACAGTGACTAATTATTTATTTATTCCAAAAAACTTTTTTTTTTTTTGTATTTATTTGCCCATTGGTTTTTTTTTTTTCTTTTAAAAATATTGTTTTTTTTTGTAATTATTTAATTATTTAAAAGAATAGGGGTATTATAGGAATATAAAAAAATAAGTGGCATTTTTTATACATTTTGGTAGTTTGATGTGCTACTTTAGTACCTTTTGAACATTGTGGGGCTCTATCGCAAACGATTGTTAACTTGAGGGTTTTTTTTTAATATTTTTCCCTTATGTTTTGTGTCAAAATTGATGTCTTTTTGTCATTTCTTCTTTTGCTTATTATCTTTTCAGCAATTTGTGTTATATATATTATGAGGGATTAAATTATTCTTTGTATATGGCTTGTTTCATGTTCATAATTAATGCTTAGAAAATTTTGACAGGGTTATATAAATGTTGGAATTGCTACTGAGAAGGAGAAAGGAGAAATTAGTGCTAAGCATAATTATCAGCTTCTAAAAGGAAAAAATATTGAGGAAAAATCTGGGGCTTCAGTTGCGGATTTGGAGGATGGAGTTTCTTTTATTGTTGGTCAGGCGAAGAGTTCTGAAACTTCAATGGAGGCAAAGAGTGACGTTATCCCTGAAAATGAAAATCAGATGCTTGAAGCTACTAAAGGTAGGGGCCTTGGTACTCCTGCTGCACTTGAATTATCTGATGCAACAGAACGTGAAGAATGCCTAGCTGATGATTACCCAGAAAATGGTAGCATTAACACAAAACTACCTGGCAGATTGTTCAATATGCCTGTTCTAAGTACAGGTCCATTGTGTGAAACACTGGATGGTGGAACATTCCCTGTCATCATTCCTGAGTTAATGAATGACTCAAATACCATTCAATCTTCCTCAGATGATCATGTTGTGGTGAATGGCTCTCCGCAATGGGATTCAGAGGTCAGAAAGAAAATCATTGTTGTAGGAGCTGGTCCTGCTGGTTTAACTGCTGCACGCCACTTGCAACGGCAGGGCTTTTCTGTAACTCTTCTTGAAGCTAGGAGTAGGATAGGCGGTCGTGTCTTTACAGATCGCTCATCTCTCTCTGTTCCGGTGGATCTTGGTGCTAGCATTATTACTGGTGTTGAGGCTGATGTGGACACTGAAAGAAGACCGGATCCTTCCTCATTGGTTTGTGCACAGTTGGGCCTTGAGTTGACTATATTAAACAGTGATTGCCCTCTTTATGATATCGTTACAGGTCAAAAAGTTCCTGCAAATCTGGATGAAGCCTTGGAAGCAGAATACAACAGTCTTCTTGATGATATGGTATTGCTCGTTGCCCAAAAGGGGGAACTTGCGATGAGAATGTCTCTTGAGGATGGCTTAGAATATGCCCTTAAGAGTCGTCGTTCGGCACGATCAGGAACAAATAGTGAAGAAACTGAACTGCACAGTTCTGTAGATGCTTTCTTTGATTCCAAAAAAGTTGCCGTTGACAGCAGTTTTCCAGATATAAATTGTTCTAAAGAGGAGATTTTGAGTCCTCTGGAGCGGAGGGTTATGGATTGGCATCTTGCTAATTTAGAATATGGGTGTGCTGCTCCACTTAAGCAAGTATCTCTTCCCTACTGGAACCAAGATGATGTTTATGGAGGATTTGGGGGAGCTCATTGTATGATTAAAGGTGGTTACAGCACTGTTGTTGAGTCTCTTGGAGAAGGACTTCCCATTCACTTGAACCATGTGGTTACAGATGTTTCATATGGCACCAAGGACCCTGGAAGTAATGGTAGTCAGAGTTATAGAGTCAAAGTATCTACTTCCAATGGCAGTGAATTTTTGGGAGATGCTGTCCTGATTACAGTGCCACTTGGGTGCTTGAAAACAGAAAGCATAAAGTTTTCCCCACCTTTACCCCAATGGAAACATTCTTCTATCCAACGGCTTGGTTTTGGAGTTCTTAATAAAGTAGTTTTGGAGTTTCCAGAAGTGTTTTGGAATGATTCTGTGGATTACTTTGGAGCAACGGCGGAGGTAACAAATCAGAGAGGCCAATGCTTTATGTTCTGGAATGTCAGAAAAACAGTTGGGGCTCCTGTTCTTATAGCTTTGGTGGTTGGTAAGGCAGCTATAGATGGCCAAAATATGAGCTCATCTGATCATGTAAACCATGCATTAATGGTTCTCCGTAAACTTTTTGGGGAGGCTTCAGTCCCCAATCCGGTTGCATCAGTAGTGACAGACTGGGGCAGGGATCCTTATAGCTATGGTGCTTACTCCTATGTTGCTATTGGAGCATCTGGGGAAGATTATGATTTATTGGGCAGGCCTGTAGAGAACTGTTTGTTTTTTGCTGGTGAAGCCACCTGCAAGGAGCATCCTGACACAGTTGGTGGTGCTATGATGAGTGGGCTACGGGAAGCAGTGCGCATAATTGACATATTGAGCACTGGAAATGATTACACTGCAGAAGTAGAGGCAATGGAGGCTGCACATAGACATAGTGACTTTGAGAGGGATGAAGTCAGAGACATAACAAAGAGACTTGATGCAGTTGAGCTTTCTAATGTCCTCTACAAGAACTCTTTGGATGGAGCTCGGATTTTGACAAGGGAAGCTTTACTACAGGAGATGTTCTTTAATGCAAAAACCACTGCAGGACGATTGCATGTGGCCAAAGAGTTGTTGGATCTTCCTGTTGAAACCTTGAAATCCTTTGCTGGGACCAAAGGAGGGCTTACTACACTCAACTCATGGATACTGGTATTATTTGGCTTCCCTAGTGTATTATTCTTTTGTTTTTTGATGAATGGCAATGTGGAATTTTCATTCGCATATATATTTCTTTGGCTGTTGACACTTTGACAGCATCAAATGCTAATTATACTTAAACAAAATTTCTGATGCTATACTATTGGACTTTTGATAGGACTCAATGGGGAAGGACGGTACCCAACTGTTGCGGCACTGTGTTCGTCTACTTGTGCTTGTTTCAACTGATTTACTGGCTGTGCGCTCATCAGGTATGGATTGATCATGGATCATTCTGGTTTTGTTTGCAGCATTCACATATGCATACCTTTATTGAGTTGTGTCTGGTGAAAAATAATAAAAGAAAAGGCTGATTTAGTTTTATGCTGATTTAAAATTATAAGTTCTGTCATCTTAGGCTTTTTCTGGAAGAAAGTTCCTGGAAGGGTGATAAAGTTCTCTGAGACAATCATTCACATGTTCAACTGAAAAAAACAACAAAGTACAGAAGAACAATTATGTAGTTTCATTAAAATTAGCTCTCTGAATATTCAAGCTCTACTTGAAGTGTTAAACTGGGGCATGCTGAAGTAATTGGAATATAATTTTGGCATGAAATTTTTTGTTATGAAACTTTAATTAGGATTCATTGTAAGCCATTCTTTCTTAAAATATTGTGTAAAAGCACCCATATGATTGTGTTTGTATGGATTTGTGTTGATATGAACTCATATTCTAGAAGTATTTAATTCATGTTATTGCATTATTATTTAATTGTTGATAATGTTGATGTAGGCATAGGGAGAACTGTGAAAGAAAAAGTTTGTGTGCATACTAGCCGTGATATACGCGCAATAGCAAGTCAGCTGGTTAACGTGTGGCTTGAAGTCTTCCGCAAGGAAAAAGCTTCTAATGGTGGATTAAAGTTATCAAGGCAAGGAATTGTTGTAGATTCAGCGAAGCGAAAATCTCTTAAAGATCCAGTATTGGGAAAGCCGCCTCTGCACTCACATCATGGTGCGTTGGAGAATAAAGGAAGCTTGCAGGTTCCTGCATCTGCTGGAAGTCATTTGCCTTCCAATGCAAATGTGAGGAGAGTGAATGGCAAAGCAGTCAAAAGTGAAACTGCAAATGACTCAAAATTGGAGTTGACATCAAGGTCCCAAGGTTCAATAGGTGCACGGGATACTGAGCTGGAGGACAACAACACTGCTATGTCTGAAGAAGAACGGGCTGCCTTTGCTGCTGCAGAAGAAGCCCGTGCTGCAGCAATTGCAGCTGCTGAGGTTTGTTTCTTTTGATTTGCTACAGTGCCTTTGAACACCTATTTTGTGTTCTCACCTTTACGTTCTTTCTAATGTTTATTAGTGTGCCCAGAAAATGTGATGTTCATGGTATGAACTGTGTCCCATTATTTCGTTTTGCACATTAAGTATGACTTTCCAGTATTATGTTGAGGTTTTGAGAGTTACTTTTGGTATCAAGTTTGTGTAAATTGCTGGAAAATCTGAATATAAAGGTTGACCCTTGATTAGCAGTAAGACTTTAACTACACAGCCATTTCATTTAGTCTGGACTGTTGATGCCATTATTTCTTTTACTTACATAAAAGAATGCAGTGGGATGCTGCCCTTCCTTTTCTTATGTTGATATTATGAACCAAGTATATTGTGGGTTAGGATAGCATGCGATTATGTTTGTATTTACATGGAATGGATGACATAAGTGCCATAGCACTACATTTCTGCAGCCGCATGGTCTGTCATAAGCTGTTTTTATTTTTTCTTTCCCTTCATGAATCTTTTTCTATTTTCTCTGTTTTGTTCACTATGTTTCTGGAGGAATTTAGTGTTGGTTTATGTTGCAGGCATATGCATCATCAGAAGCCAAGTGTAGCACGTTGCTGCAGCTTCCTAAAATACCGTCATTTCACAAATTTGCTAGACGGGATCAATATGCTCAAGTGGATGAGTATGATACTAGAAGGAAGTGGTCTGGTGGTGTTTTGGGAAGACAAGATTGTATATCAGAAATAGACTCTAGGAACTGCAAAGTCAGGAACTGGTCTGTTGATTTCTCGGCTACTTGTGTTAACCTTGATAGTTCAAAAGTTTCAGTGGATAACCTCTCACAGCGGAGCCACTCAAATGCCAGCCATTTGAACTTCAGAGAGCACTCTGGAGAAAGTGTGGCTGTGGACAGCAGTATTTATACTAAAGCATGGGTTGATGCAGCTGGTAGTGTGGGGATAAAGGACTATCATGCAATTGACAGATGGCAATCTCAAGCAGCTGCAGCTGATTCTGATTTCTTTCGTTCTACTGTGCAACTAAAGGACGAGGAGGATTCAAACACAAGTTGGAGACTTCCGACCTGGAATCATGATAGACTGGCAAACGAGAGTTCTGTTTCACAAGTTACAGTAAACAAGGAGTCTGTAAAAAATCATCCTCGAGGGGCAGACCGCATTAAGCAGGCTGTTGTGGATTATGTTGCATCATTGCTCATGCCCCTTTATAAAGCAAGGAAAATTGATAAGGAAGGATATAAGTCAATTATGAAAAAAACTGCAACGAAGGTTATCAATGTTTCATCTTACCTTTTTCTTTCACTTTATATCATGTTGAAAATCTAATGCTGACTTATTATAATGAGACATGGTTAAACAGGTTGCAACTGCCTTTTTTTCCCCCCATCTTACCTTTCTTAGTTCAATTTTCAGGTCATGGAGCAGGCCACTGATGCAGAGAAAGCCATGGCTGTTTCAGAGTTTCTAGATTTCAAGCGCAGGAACAAGGTGTGCATTCCATTTGTATTTTATTAAACATTAGTTCCATTTACCACGGGAACTTTCTTCCTCTACTTCTTTTAAATAGACAAAATTCACGCTATCTACACTGGTTCCCATTAATTGCATCATTGCTGCCTGAGAGCACTTTCATTGGGGTTGGCTTGGACACTGAACTTCCCATTCAAATTTTGGATAACTACTGGACGCTTTTTATTTGACAACATACCTGGTTATAGTTTTTTCTTTCTAGCTTGAATGGAAGTAAGTTTCTGCAATAGTTTTCATTTATTGCTGCTTAGTAACCTTGTTGCTATCACCTTGCCATAGAGCTATATCTTTGAGATAAATGAAGACTTAGTGGTATCTTGTAATGTTTTGGTACTTCTTTTCTTCTGAGCTGTCCTCTGATGTTTAAACTTGCAGATCCGTTCCTTTGTGGACAAACTGATTGAGAGGCACATGGCAGTGAAGTCAGATGTGAAATCATGATGATCCAAGGATTATTCACCTATTCTTTAGTGCATTTATGTACAAGATTTGGAGAAGTCTGGTTCCTTGTTTCTGCTGGAGTTCGCAGCGTATGATGGTGGTGGTGGGGCATAGGAAGTTCTTCTATTGGTGCTTCATTCAAAATGTTATTATGCTGTTAATGATCCAGATGGTCCTTGGAAGAAATGGGATGGTTCTTGGTGGCCTGTTTGGTCATAATTGGCATTGCCCTAAATGCAAACTGCTCATGATCATGATCCCATGCCTTCATGCAATGTGATAAGAGTTGGTGATGAAGTACATTATAATCAGGCCAATTTGGGCTTGGTGTCACTACTTGCATTCAAAATGGGCGCAAGTATCATTGCTTGGATCATCTGGATTGCAGGCATCAGGACAGGATGATTAGATCAGATTACTTTCAGCAATTGGTTCATCATCTGTCAAGGTTGTACTTCCTAGGGTGAAAAGTTAAACCCTGTTTTTTTGTTTGGGATCCCCCTAGATTAGACAATTTTTCTTGACCTCTCTTTTTTCAATATGTACAGATTAGGATATTTTAGTGTTGACTAGCATACAGATCCTTTTTCTACCATTCCTTCAGAAGTACTTCAATATTGTTCTGATTTTTAAAGTTGAACATCAGTTACTAACATCTCTTTTTTTCTCGAAAATTTGAGCAAAGGAATTGCATTTTGCATTCAATGGACCTCTACTAGGGCCTTGACTTCCTCTTACTTGGATTTTGGTTTTTTATTTTGTGTGCACATGTGAGGGAGCATGGATGTGTGTCGGGTACCAAATATTACTAACAACCTTTATGAATAATTAAAGACATCTATAACTTGATGTGTGACGTTTGAATCTACATAAATAAGGTGAGGTGCCTATTTCTTATATGATCATTTAAAGTAATTTGACAATGTATATCAGATAATGTCTTCAATATCGGCTTTCAGTTACTTTTTGCCATTGCACTATTTACGCCGAGTTTCATCAAATCGTATGTACGTATCGAAATTAGGTCACTTGAATGTCCCTTTCCTAACCCCTTCTCTTTCAGCCATTGTCCTGTTTTACCTTACCGCTTACTAATTTGTTTGCTTGTTGCTAGGTTGGGAAAAATATTGTGGCTGTCTTATGCAGGAGAGGTATGCCCTTGTGTTGCCTTATTACTTGTTTGCACCTGTAAGTTTTAGTTCTTGATGCAATTCCTATCTTCACTGACAAATACTTGGGCTGCTGCTCCCCAACCTAATTAATTATAGTTGGACCCTTGGCATTTGAGGTTCATTTGTACATTTTATTGTTGGCATTCCTTTATTATTGTTATCATAGTCAAGATTAAATGGTAATTATGTATTGGATGTTCTTATCAATCTACATCAAAGTGTATATAAATTTTCTCTAGGAAGGATTACAAAAATGGTTATGGGTTAAGTGCAGCTCTTTGGTTCTTCCAGGTGCAATTCAACATCTTTTTGCAGGCAATTTGATGTACTTTTTCTTGTATTTTAACTTCTGATAAGCGAGGATAAACATAATATCCAACTTTTCAGGGAAGTTTTATTCTCGTATCATCAATGTATCATAAATTGATGGCAGATCTCCTCGTGAAATCGATCATATCATCTGGTTCTTTATAGTGTGTTGCATGAATTCCTGTGCATTTTTCTTGGCATTTGAAACTCTTATCATTCTATTCAATGCAGTGAATTTTGTATGATACCAAGAATGTCATCTTTCTCATCACATGTATTGTGGACAGAATGGGGTCCTCCATACCATCATCATTACCACCCTGTTTGCCTTGTTGCTATCAGTACTAGTAGTGCTTTTAGTGGGTGATCATATTCTTTGCCTTTATGTCCTTAATACTTTTTCCACTCTAATCTCACAAATGGAAAACAAAATGGATTAATACATACCATTCCCATTCCCACCAGCTGATGGCATTGCTAGGGATGGCTGATCATGCACATGCGCTGGTTTATTTATTTACAAACAGCAGTCTGTCTGCATGAAATATATTAGTGAACCTGGGTGATGATCATGACATGTGCAATCTTTGCACTCCCACAAGTTACCCTTATGGTCTCTTCCTAACCAATTTACATTCTTACACCAGCGGAGTAGTGTACACCAACTTAAATGATGGACAAGCAAAACAAACTAATGTTGCTATGCGTACTATAATTTTTACTACAAGTTTCTTACTGATTGACATAATTGTCCACATGGCACTTAGTATATCACTTACTAAATAATTAAATTTGGTTATTGTTGACATGGACTGCTACATGAGTTTGTAAGTCTACTACTATGTCAATCACTAGGATGAGAATCCCCTCCAATTGCTTACAATTGGAGAATCTCATTTTTTGAGATCTTAGCCATTCAAAACATCCGAGGGTCTAAAGTCATCTAGGAACACAAAAATAAACCCAATTCACCTGGTTATAAATAATAAAAACATTTATTTATTTTTAAAAAATGATAGTTGGAGGAGAAGCCACCTCATGGGGCGGCTCGCCGGTGGCCATCCCATGGGTGGCTGGGGGTGGCGCGAGGCCACTCCTAGGCCATGGGGGTG
>NC_081548.1:23242573-23243856 GCF_901000735.1 Corylus avellana | reverse complement strand
TTGTCTTCAGAATTTGTAAATGAGCTGTAGTATTTCATGCATTTTTCAACACAAATTATTAGGACACAAATGGTTCAATTATGTTTGAGCTCTTTTATGGGAATAAGATTATCTTCATTTCACTTGAAATAGAGAGGGATTACTTCATGGTTCATATTAGATTTTATAGCATGTAACGATGCACATCAATGGTGATCACATTGTTGAGACTTCAATTTTTATTTTATTTTTATAGGAGGACTAGCACATGAATAATATTCATTTCATTTTAAATGAAATTGATATTATTCATTTTATGGTCAAAATTAAAAGTTGATGCATTTAAGAGTGTATATCAAGTTAATACTAACACATTTCAAAAAAGTTTTAAATAATATAAAATTATGTACATTATTAAATATACAAAACTTTAAATTATGTTCATAAAATAGATATTATTTTGAAATAGTGAGGAATGTTGTCTCAATTAAGTTCGAGAGCTGCTACGCGTCCGGAGACTTTTCCCAAATGAAGTCTCCCGATTTACGTGGAATCAGCCGCATTGCACGAGAAAGCAAAAAATTTAAGCCTTTTTGGGTTTGGCCGGCAAAAGAGAGAAAATGAAAAAAAATGAAAAAAATTTAAATTAAATTAAATCTCTCTCTCTGAGTCACACGCAACACTGGCAGCAGAGAAAAAAAGTTATCTGCTAGTGCTGGCCCCGATGCCTCTCTCTCTCTCACTCTCTCTCACACGCACTGAAAATTTTTTCTCAGGCCAGCCGCTGGGTTCTGGCCGGACCCAGCTTGAAGAAATCTTACCATGTTTGAAGGAACAAAACAAACTAACCCAAACTGGAAAATAATCGTGATCCGAAAGATGGTGGCTTTGTGCAGTGGCTATGTGCGTATTCCCGGGATGGCGTTCGGCGCTGGGTTGATGGGCGTATTCCGAGGACCGCCGTGACCCACGGCTGGGTCTGGCCAGATCCACCTGGGTCATGCTTATACTTGATAAATATAGTAATTGATTTGCAGAGGGAAACTCCTTTTCTCGATTTCATTTTCTAAATTGGAACTAGCTAAAATGGATAGTTACCAGGATAGACAGGTATTTTGTAACGTTTTCATTAAGGAAACTTGTAGATTATTCTCATAAAATGTTTGTGTGGCAGCTTCTCAAAATCCTCAACTATAAGTGGAATCAAAGCACGATCTCCTACTGTATCCTCTCCTTTTTCTTTCAGGAGTGAAGAAAGAGCAGCAAAACGTAAAGAGACAAGGATAAACGTAAACAGTGGCATT
>NC_081548.1:23219814-23242378 GCF_901000735.1 Corylus avellana | reverse complement strand
ATGTTGCCCATCTTTTCTTGGGCTTCTATTACATTGTAAAGCGGGAAAAAAATTGCAAAAGCCCAAAAGAGTTTTTTTTTTTTTTCGTCCAGTCCTCGTCAGATGGGCCAATATCATGTATAAAAGCCGAAAGATTTTCATTCCCATCGGTCACGTACAGACGAGGGTGTTTCTGTAATTACGAGCCACTATTTCGTCGTAAGGTTGAGACAATCTGAAGATCAAAAGACATTGGCCCGCTGAGGAAGGTGCGAGATCCAGAAGCATCAGCGAGCAAACCCTCCGCTTAAAGAATAAAGGAAATTATCTTCTCAGATCGTCAATTTCGCGAAGAAAAGATGTCTTCGGTGTTCAGCGGCGATGAAACAGCCCCTTTCTTCGGCTTCCTCGGCGCTGCTGCCGCCCTCGTCTTCTCCTGTAATCAAATTCTTACATACATGAATATATAATTGAGTTTCGGTAATGGATCTAGGGTTCGGTTGGTGTGGATCTAGGGGTTTTGATCTCGGGTTGTGTTTTTTTTCTTTTTTTTGGGTTCAGGTATGGGGGCTGCGTATGGGACAGCGAAGAGCGGGGTGGGAGTGGCGTCGATGGGCGTGATGAGGCCGGAGCTGGTGATGAAGTCGATCGTGCCGGTGGTCATGGCGGGAGTGTTGGGTATATATGGTCTCATCATCGCCGTGATCATCAGCACCGGGATCAACCCTAAGGCCAAGTCCTATTACCTCTTCGATGGCTACGCCCACCTCTCCTCTGGTCTCGCTTGTGGCCTTGCTGGCCTCTCGGCCGGTATGGCCATTGGCATCGTCGGTGACGCTGGTGTCAGGTATGTCTATCTCCCCCTCTCAACATATACGTTTTTGTATATCAATATGTTATCTGTGGCCTTGCTTGAAGGATCAATCTAAGGAACTTCATAGTTCAGATTTTGCCAGCTCAGATTCTATGAATTTAGAAAAAATTAAGAACCCTTAAAGGCAGTGAATGCGAAGATGGCAAAATATGAAATGTTTAATTAAATATAATGGTTAGGATTATGAGGAACTTGCTCCTCGATTGATTTAATGATTGGTTAGGGTTGGTAACGTAAATTTGTTGAGGATTTCATAGGAAATTTTAATACGAGCATTTCGTGTTCAAGTTACTAGTTTTTCTTTGGGATATTTTAGTGTTAACAATATGTACCCTGAGGTTCATTATGATTTTCTCTGGGCCTTTACATGTATTATATGTAATATGTTGATAAATGAAGTTTTTGGAAATTTCATTTTTGTTCCATAGCTACTTTTTTGGTACAAGATATTAAGTTGTGATGTTGTTAGGACTTTAGACTGTACATTTTTGTGCTTCTACATATCGTCATTCAAGATTGTTGGGTTGTAGACATCTTAGAATATGCTTCTTATTCTAGAATGTTTTCTCGATAGAGATGTTTTTATGTCAAACCCATGTTGGAGCTAGTGAGTTATCTTAATGAAAAAGTGAAAAGTAATTTTTCCCTTTTAGTTGTGATGCTTATGTAAAACTGTCTTTCAGCTTAAAAATCTCTTGTATACGTACTATAGAAGTGTAGAACTAAGAAATCTGTTACGTGTTAACTCTTGCTTGTAGCTATCAGTGTCAGATCTTGTTGTCACCCTTGCCGTCTATTCTACTGCCAAAAAGTTTTCCTCTTTTATAAGACTTATGCATATTCTTTTGTTTGCTTCACCATATGAAATTTAGTGTATAGAATGAAAACCTGTCATTTTGTGAACATGTTTCAACGCTTGCATTTCTGTGATTTCTTGTAATTCTGATTTTTTATTTGTGCAAAAATGTGGATATGGTTAGTGGTGAGATCTTTCTAGTTTTAAGGTATAACATATAGCTGAATGGCAAAAAGTGTTGTAGCTGGCCTCCTAAAACATTTGTTCTTCTTGGGTTTACTGAGCTATGCTGTTTAAGAGTAAATGGTTAGCGTTGCAGGAATAGGGTATTACTTGTCTTTTTGGATTGGAGTGTTTTGTGTTTGGATGTCACTTTTTTTTAACAACCTTTTGATTTTATTTGGCTGGGAAGTAATCGGCAACTAGTATTGATGGTGTTAAGGTGTCATATTGAATATACTGGTAGTTTATGTGTGTTCTGTTTGATCAAAATGCCTTCTGTTAGGCCGTTTTCTCCTAATGTTTTACTGTATTTTTTGCAGAGCAAATGCACAACAGCCGAAGCTTTTTGTTGGGATGATTCTTATTCTAATTTTCGCTGAAGCACTGGCCCTCTACGGCCTCATTGTTGGCATCATCCTCTCTTCACGAGCTGGCCAGTCAAGAGCTGACTAAACGTGCACATTCTACTGGGTGGTTATCTTGTTTGTTTCTTTTGAGCGAGAAGTGTTTCTTACTGCAGATTCTTGTTGGCGAGTGTGATTGTTTTTATGCATTAGGGAGTTGCCATGCTGTGGTGTTAGGATATAGTATTAGAAATTAGTTTGCCCCTCTTAATAAAGTTCTACTTTTTTATCTATCTGATCCTGCACTGTGCGGATTTAAGTCAAGTTCTGAAATATTGTCTATCATTTTACAAAGGAATTATCCTCATCCCGTGATTTACCTGAAATTTTTGCAAGCCTGAGATGTGGTGAATCTTTTTTTTTTTTTTTTTTTTTTGGTATGAATAATTTATGGGTAAAAGGGCGCAACCATAGTACACATAATGTATATAAAGAGAGCCCCCCTTAAATGCCAAAAGAAGAAAATGTGGAGAAATTTAGCCAAATCCTTCTTGCATCTTTACTATATTGATCCAAGTTTTTCAAAATGACAATAAAAAAGCACCGCAAAAAGAAGGAAATCAGGGGAGAGATAAGGAAGAGGGAAGGGAGCTATTAACATTGTTTGGCCAATTAAATTTTGGGAAAAAATATATTTAGCCCTTTGGTTTTCACCTTATGTGAATTTAGTCATTGGGTTTTCTATTTTAAAAAGAGTAATGCTATACATACTTTCATTTTCTTATACTTACTTTTTTATACCCATATATGGTTTTTAAACCACCATTAAATTTGGGATAGATGGTAATTTTAAAAGTCCTGAGTGTAAGAAAGTGAGAGTTTGTAGCTTTTTTTTTTCTTTTTTTTTTAGTTGAATAAAATAAAAAGGAGATAATGATGCATTTTATAGCCTTACTATAATCACTTGGCTAGAAATTGTAGGGCAGATTTCCTAAAATAGGAATACATATTCCACAATTTTTTTTTTTTGAAGTACATATTCCACAATTGAATGAACATTTTAAACATTCAAGTGTAGGGAATCCAATTGCACAAGCTTTTCGTGAAGCATTTTCTTTTCTAGAAAATGATAGAGTCCCAACAAAGACCCAACTTCTCTCCTGCGTGATGCATTTTTAAATAAATTAAAAAAAAAAAAAAAAAAAAAAAAAATTGAAATCCTGGTGTTTCTGTGAAAATTTTGGAATCATTTGAGATGTAATGTATGTGTACATTACATTACGAAACCACAAAATCCCGCTCTCCCTCACAAGCTCACCCTCTCTCACTTCGGCCACCGGCAACGGAGGTCGTTTACCCTCTCTCGCACACCGGCACAAGGGTTCCAGCCACTGGCGACCTACCTCCTTCCCTAAGAATGAGTTTTGCTCCACCAGCAGGTAGTCTCTCTCATCCACCGGCCACTGGCGTTGAAGAAGGTTCTCTCTTTCCTCCACCGGCGGTAAGTAGTACCTCTCTCTCCTCCAACAGTTTGTTTTTACGTTTTGGAGAACAATATAAATACACCAGCAAAATCTAGGGTTTTCCAGAAGAATTTGGGTATTTCGTTGTTTTTGCTTTATATATATATATATATATATTTCTATTTTAATTTATGAACACCATTGAGGTACTTTGAAGAATGTTAAAAGATTTGGGTTTTTTTTTTTTTTTTATCCAAATCATTTGAGATGAATGGAAAAAGACTGAAGCAATGGCTATATCCTGAACGTCAATCTAATTTGTTGTTGGGTTGTCCTTTGCTTAGTTTCTTGTTGTTGAGTCTAGTTAATTTGTTTAGATATAATTTGAGTTTTGTTCTTTGTAGTGTAGTTACCCTGTTTCCAGCCTCTCGATTATGTGTGCTTGCTCTGTTGTTTCCATTTTTACACTTGGTATACAGAACTATCCTCGATTCCGTGTGCTTGTTGTGCTGTTTCCATTTTTACACAAAGAGGAAAACTTTTTATACTCTTCCATCCACATAGGCAAAAGAAACTGTCAAGTGTGTTTCTATTGTATATTGGACAGTTTTCATTTGGTGTTATGGACATTCGTTTGAGTATAAGTTTAGCCGGCAAGCCACTATTAATGGTGTTTGAGTTTTCATGCTGTCAGAGACTAAGTGCCCCATTCTTCTATTTTTACTACTTGGATGTGTGAATGTTGTCTTATATAATCAGCAGTTCTGTCATCTTTGTAGTATGAGCATTATATTGATTTTGAGTGTAATGTATGCGTACCTAGCCTACTTTATAGGGTATTGGACCATTCAAACTTCACAAACATTTAGCAAATATTCTTTAACATTCCCATTTAATATTGTAAGCAAAAATATTGAAAAGCTTTGTTCACTTATCAAAATTATTGTAAGCAACTGAAATATGTATCAGGATTCCCAACTGTAATTTTAGTGCTAGAGGATTCTAGAATCTTCAAATTTTTCTATAATCAGCAGTTTTCATTCGGACTACAAATTGCATGTATTAGGTTTAGATTACAAGGAAAACGATCTTAGCCCCATAGCTTAGAGCAACAATTAGAAGTCAGGCATTGACTTCATTCTTGTGTTTGTTTGCTGGTTCTAGACCTTCTCTATTTAAGGACCATGTCTTTGGAGGTAATCTTATGTATTTACTTTGTAACTCAAAATGAAGTATTGGTGAAACACAGTTGTTATTGAGTAGAATTCCTGAACTTAATTTCAATTATTGTTCCCGCATTCTTCACTAGACACTTCTTGGTCGTTGTTTTCCCTGGAATTCTTAATCTTATAGTTGATCTTGACTTCTTTTAGATCTTTGTTTGCATACTTCTTTGCGTATTTTTTGTATCAATTCAGTATTCATATTGAGTGTGATGTTAATTTTCGAAAATATTTTTATAACTTTCTAGACTTTAGAAGAAAGATTGCTTCAGTCCAACATGATCGCCATTGTCAAGAACTTTAACAATGATAAAAAATCTGAGCATTTCAAGCCAAGTCAGATATGGGCAACTCAATATAGAGCAAATTTAAGTAACTTTTGGTATGATCAAGTCGATCGCAATTCTCTTTACATGATTAAAGCCAAACCCTATTAGTATTGGCGAGAAAAGATGGTGTGATGCAGGCTTACCTGTTGCTTGTGGGTCATTTGATTTGAATCCAGAGTTGAATAGTGAGGAGAGCTGGCCAATGATTCCATCCTACAAATGTTCTTGGGATCATGGTAGGACAGATGATGAATTTAAAATTTACCCAAGAGAATGTGAGATTTGGGCACTGTATAAGGATTGGAACCTTGATGAGTGGGTCTATAATCCTGATTCTGTGAAAGGATGCAAATTTCAATTGGTTGAAATCATACATTTTTCAAAATATTTAGGTTCATATGGTGCATGTTTGGTAAAGGAAGACGGTTTTAGAAACATTTTAGAGAGAAACAATTGGAGGGAGTCCTCTCACTCTCTGCATCCCTCTAGCAAATCTGTACATATTCCCTCATAATGTCCCAGCATATAAGTTTAAGGGTGGAGAAATTATTAAAGTTGTTAAAGGGATGTTTGAGCTGGACTAGTTGGCTTTACCTGAAATTATGATTCAGGAGATTGACTCCCCAAAAGCACCAAAGAATTAGAATGCTGACAGTTTTTTTAGCCATAATCTATTGGGAGGGCATCCTTCCTTGAAGTCATATCCAGAGGAGCAACTCCCAAAGCCCACTTGGTCAGATATGGGTCCTATACAGTGAAAAAGATATGGGTCCTGGTCAGTGAAAAAGATTTTTTTGCCTAGGCAATACACTAGAATAGATAATTTAATTTCTGAGAGCCAGGTATGTGTGACTTTCTTAGAAGCTCTACCTACTTTTGACCATGAGATTGCTTGGAAGAATGAAAAGTTACCCGTTGTATCCAGGATGTTTGAGATCAGTGGAACTAGTGTCAACCTTGAAATGTCATAGTTCTCCTGTTTAGTCAACAACCAAAAAAGCAATGGTCAGCCATTCTACAAAATTTACCCGCTAAAAAGTGAGGTTTGGGCTTTGTACAAGAACTGGAATAGCAAATGGAGGCGCTGACGAATTTCTTTTAGCATTGAAAGATTGTTTTGATGCTATTATTGTTTTCCTACACAAATGATACCCAAAGGACAGTAGGAATGCATTATTTAGAATAGTTTGCAATAGATGTATTATTTATATTCTTTGTGTGTTTGTGTAACAAACAGGACATACTTCAGTATATTTGAAATGCTTGTATAAGAAAGCATGCTACTTATTTATCAAAAAACATGCTACTATGCGTAGGCCTGTATAGTCTACCATAAGTGTGACATTCTGATTTCAATTTGTTTCAGTTGGAGAAATACCTTCTTGAGAAATTGGACAGTTATGAGCCAGCAGTTGGTGATTCAAATGTCAAAGTTGTTTCACACATTGAAGTCTTCCCTCCTGCCTTCCAAGCAATCCCTCGCAATCAGATTGTTCTTGACCTTGCCTTCAATTATATCGATTTCCCATCTCTTGAGAATAGGATGAAGAAAGACAAGAAGGGCTTCATAAGTAGGCTATGGCGATGAATTATCGTCCAGTCTGGTTATACTAGATTCACATTTGAGGAATTCTTGCAACTGTATTTAAAGCCTTGACATGTATTGAGATTTTTTTACAACTTTTTTTCCCCCTGAATTTTGGAACATTGTTCAGTTCTTGCGCTTGGGAGGTAGAGCATTTGGTTCCAAATGCCAAGAGCTTTCAGGAATGCGATATCTCCCAATTCCAGGCACACGGAAAGCAGGGATTTGATGAGAGAAACTAAACATCTCTTTGGTGGAAACTACATGAATCAAATCAAACCCATCAACTTGTTGCCTATGAAAGAAAGTCAGCCAACCCTTCACCTCTGTCAGCCTAGCTACTGTTATCACATCCCCTCACACAAGTCTGATAGAATTTGGACAACCTGGCATTGGTAATTTTCATAATCAGAGCGCTTCCATTTGCTATTCCAGTTCTTGTATAAAGCCCAAATCTCACCTTTTTGCGGGTAAATTTTGTAGAGTGGCAGACCATTGCTTTTTTGGCTGTTGACTAAACATGAGAACTGTGACATTTCAAGGTTGACACTAGTTCCACTGACCTCAGACATGCTGGATACAATTGGTAGCTTTTCTTTCTTCCAAGCAATCCTATTGTCAAAAGTAGGTAGAGCTTCTAAGAAAGTCACACATACTTGGCTCTCAGAAATCAAATTATCTATTATGGTGTATTGCCTAGGCAAAAAATCTTTTCCATTGTACAAAGCCCATACCTGACCAATGGCAAAATCATTTGAAGACCAACTAGGCTTCAGGAGTTGCTCCTCTAGATATGACATCAAGGAAAGATGCCCTCACAATGGATTATGGCTAAAAAACTACCAGCATTCCAATTCTTTGGTGCTTTTGGGGAGTCATGCTCCTGAATCATAATTTTAGGTAAAGCCAACTGGTCCAACTCAAGCATCCCTTCAACAACTTTATCAATTTCTCCACCCTTAAACCTATATGCTAGGACATTATGAGAGAATATGTATGGATTTGCTGGAGGGATGCGGAGAGTGACAGAACTCCCTCCAATTGTTTGTCTCTCAAAAATGTTTCTAAAACCGTCTACCTTTACCAAACATGCACCATATGAACCTAAATATTTTGAAAAATGTCTGATTTCAACCAACTGAAATTTGCATGCTTTCACAAAATCAGGATTATAGACCCACTCATCAAGGTTCCAATCCTTATATAGTGCCAAAATCTCACATTCTCTTGGGTAAATTTCAAATTCTTCATCTGTCCCACTATGATCCCAAGAACATTTGTAGGATGGAACCATTGGCCAACTCTCCTCACTATTCAACTTAGGATCCAAATCAAATGACCCACAAGCAACAGGTAAGCCTGTATCACACCATCTTTTCTCGCCAATACTGACAGGGTTTGGCTTTAACCATGTAAAGAGAACTGCTTCTGCAGAATTGCGATCAACTCGAGCATACTGAAAGCTACTTAAATTTGCTCTATATTGAGCTGCCCATATTTGACCTAGCTTGAAATGCTCAGGTTTTCTATCATTGTCAAAGTTATAGAAGTCCTAACAATGGCGATCATGTTGGACTGAAGCAATCTTTCTTCTAAAGTCTGCAAAGTTATAAAAATATTTGCTAAAATTAACATCACACTCTATATGAATACTGAATTGATACAAAAAATACGCAAAGAAGTATGACAACAAAGTTCTAAAATGAAGCCAAGATCAACTATAAGATTAAGAATCCCAGGGAAAACAATGACCAAGGAGTATCTAGTGGAGAATGCAGGAACAATAATTGAAATTAAGTTTAGGAATTCGACTCAATAACAGTTGTGTTTCACCAATACTTCATTTTGAGTTACAAAGTAAATACATAAGATTACCTCCAAAGGCAAGGTCCTTAAATAGAGAAGGTCTAGAATCAGCATACAAACACAAGAATAAAGTCAATGCCTGACTTCTAATTGTTGCTCTAAGCTATGGGGCTAAGATCGTTTTCCTTGCAATCTAGACCTAATACATGCAATCTGTAGTCCGAATGAAAACTGCCGATGATAGAAAAATTTAAAGATTCTAGAATCCTCTAGCACAAAAATTACCAAGAATCCTGGGACATATTTCAGTTGCTTACAATATTAAATGGGAATGTTAAAGAATATTTGCTATATTAGCAAAATGTTTGTGAAGTTTGAATGGTCCAATACCCTATAAAGTAGGCCAGGTACACATACATTACACCCAAAATCAATATAATGCCCATACTACAAAGTGACAGAACTGCTGATTATATAAGACAACATTCACACATCCAAGTAGTAAAAATAGAAGAATAGGGCACTTAGTCTCTGACAGCATGAAAACTCGAACACTCAAACACCATTAACAGTGGGCTTGCCAGCTAAACTTATACTCGAACGAATGCCCTTAACACCAAATGAAGACTGTCCAATATACAACAAAAACATACTTGACAGTTTCTTTTGCCTATGTGGAAGGAAGAGTATAAAAAGTTTTCCTCTTTGTGCAAAGCAAAAAATCTCAAGTTCATATTATAATACATTACCAAAATGTGATAAACTGGGTTTAGTAGTTTTTGTTAAAATTATGTCATGTGATTGATTAATCTATCATTAGTTTTTATTATAAGTAATCAAAATATTATTAAAAGCGAAAAGTGCTACTTTGGTACACAGAGTATACAAGAGAGACACCTAATTAGGAGGAGAGAAAAGAACAAGAAAATTTTTTCATAAGTAATAATGCATTAAAAGAGCACAGAGGAGCGCAAAAAAAAGAACAAGAAAATTGAGAAAACTAAGCTCCAAGGGAGCTACAAATGCGGCTGTCCAAGTATAAAGAGTTAAAAAGAAAAAACACTCAAGCTCCGCCAATGATCCCTCAACTCAAATATTATATAATGAGGCAATTGATCTTCTCATTTCATCAGATAAATTTGGTGTATCACATTGTCTCTGTGTTTCCATTACGTATGAGATCATAAAACAAAACCCCATCACATTACTTATATATAATGATGGAAACAGGAACAAACTGCCCACAATCTATCGCCCCTAATAATTGAAAAAGTTTGGATTCAATCATATTGCTAAAAAGAATCCAGTCCCTGCAAACTGATTTTTTTTATAAAAAAAATCTCCTTTCTCCGACTTGTGTGCTTTATTGCTGAATTGGAAGCTGTATGGATGATGGTATGTGAAAGCGGATTTAGAAGTGAAGGCAATAGTTCCCGATAGACAAAAGAGAGGAAAAACACTTTTTTTTTTTTAATTATTTCGGAACCTCGGCTATCAATGGGTTTTTTGAGGTTCTCTTGTAGTACAAAATTTATGAGCTTGTTTATAACCTAAAGAATCAAAATGAAAAACCCCAGTTGAGCACAAAACAGAACAACCCACAAAAATCCAATGATGCAAAAATCACTAAGCAAAAACCTAGATGAGAGAACCCCAAAATGCAGAATCTAGGGCGTTTTAGCCTGCATAACCCCAGAAAAAACAAAAAAAACAAAAACAAAAACAAAACAAAACAAAACAAGCTCTTCTCGGCAAACCAACAGCAGAAAAATTAACCAACCAAAAATAAAAATGAACCTAAAAACCAACCGGTGGAGGAGAGAGAACCTTCCCGGAGGTGGAGATTTTTGCGTGAGATCTTTCGCCGACGCCCAGATCTGAGCGAGATGACCAAAGCCCACCTGATTTTCAGGTTGCGTGGCCGGAGATCCTTCTCCGGAGTGAGAGAGACAGGAGCGAGTGAGGGAGAGTGTGAGAGGGAGAGGGTTTCGTTCTTTTTTGCGTCGCGTGGCAGGGAATGATTGCGCCGGAGTGAGAGAGAGACAGGAGCGAGGGAGGGAGAGCAAGGCCCGTTCTTCTTGCCGGTGAACGGAACCCTTGCGCCAAAGTGATAGAGACAGGAGCGACGGAGTTCGCCGGTGGCCGGAGTGAGAGAGAGGGTGAGCGAGGAAGGGAGAGCGGGAGAGGGGCTCTTACGGTTTTTTAATTTAAGAGATGCTTCTAGGTTTTCATCGTTTTTAATTTTAATTTTAATTTTTTTAAAAGTGACATGTAGGAAAGAAGTTGGAAAACAATCATCTCCCCAGTCCAATGCAACCGGAGAGTATCCCGTTCAGATTGAGATTTGTTTAAAGCAATCTAAGATCCTAAAATGAACGCCTCATTTACAAAAGAAGAGAAGCGTTAAGTCTAATGTTAATTGTGCAATGTTAACTCTGCATAAACACAAAAACCAAGACACGGGAATAGGTGAAGAATAAGAAAAGACAAACAAAAAAAATATGAAACAAAAGATACATTGTTCATGCAACTTCAAAGGTATAGGAAGAGATCGAAAAAAAAAAAAAAAGAGGACAACAGACAAAAGCAATAGGATAAAGACAAAGCAATAACTTTTTGTCATTTACTCAAGTAACTTTCAAGTTCTTCTTTACTTTTTTTATTTTTTATTTTTTATTTTTTTTTATTGTAGTTGTTGAAACTTTCTTTTGAGTTGTTTTATTTGTCTTTATTGATTTTATTTATTTATTTATTGAGACATTCAACTATGACTTGAATGGTTGCTTACCTACTGATCTTAATATACTATAATTCTTTACTAATTTTGAAAGAGTTGTCAAACAAAAATGTGATAAGGAGTTAGAAGCATAATACAACTTTAGACAAAAATTATCAAGATTGAATCTCAAAAACTCACCTATGCTTAATCAAGTAGCAAAAGTGTACACACCCAGAGTGTTTGAGTTATTTCAAAATGAAGTTGAAGAGATACCGTCACTTTCCATTATAGACCACAGTGAAAGTCAAGAGACACATAGATATGTTGTTGGAGTTTTCAATGGACATGGGAAATACAACATTATGTGGAATCCATCAGATCAAACTTTGTCTTGTAGTTGTAGAAAGTTTGAGACATTCAGTATTTTGTGTCGGCATGCTCGAAAAATTCTTGATATGTAAGATATCAAGCTGATTCCTGATAGATATATTCTAAAGATATGCAAAAGATGAGAATGAAAAACAATTAATGAAGAATGACATTGAGTTAGATACTCAATTAGGATATGCAGATAAGTATCGAGCTTTGTGTCCTAAATATATTCAATTAGAAAATAAGGCATGTGAAACTGAAAAAGGCTTTAATAAATTAATATCCTAAACGCGGCTGTTGCAGATTTGAAGAAAATACTTTGTGATGCAAATAATTGCCAAGCTAATGCAGAATAAAATATTATTAGGCTTTCAACCAATATTGTAGACAAAGAGGATCAACCATGTGTTTCAATCACGGTAAGGCCAAAATGAATAAAGAAAAAAGAGAATTATCGTAATAAGAAACGTCGACCTAAACCATGGATAAAAAATATGAAGAAACCCAAAGAAAGCATGTCAAAGAATCAAGCAAAGGAAATCAAAGAGTCAAAGGTAGTATACTAAATTGTCTTTCCATGTTCAAATTTGTTTCGATATGATTATAATATATTATTAATCTTATTAAACGCATACAATTCTTACAGGATATAGAAATACATGATTGCAACACACAGAAGAGCAACGAGGATATCGCATATAGTCATGTTCCTAGCTTTACCCAAATATCTAGGGTAATATATTCATAAATACTATTTTTAATTTGATATTATTAATTATGAAGTTTCATACTTGACTTATTTAGTTGATTTAGTGATAAGTTTCTTTATGACGGTTTTTTTCTTTTTTTTTTTTTTTTTTATTCTCTAGATACTTGCATCTCGTAGTTTCCCTAATCAAAACTTTCTACAAGAGAAACCAACTAAAGAAGTTCAAAAATGAAGGTATATTACCTTTTTAACTCATCAATTTTTTTTAATTAAAGTTTTAAGTGAATAATTTAGTTGATTTTTATTTTTTTATTATTATTATTTTTAATTCATCAGGAAGCGAAGGAAGGAGGATGATGTGAGAACCAAATGTCGTTGGCAAAAAAAATTCAACATGCGCTCAGAGATGGAGTTTTTGTAGTTTAAAAATTTAATCATTTTGTGTTACACTATATTTGGCTCTTGAATGTAAGATGACAATATTTTGTATTTTGTAGTGATTTTTGGATTACAATTTTTGGAAAAAACTTTGCTTTAGATATTGCTTTCACAATAATTGCTTAAGATATATCATTTGTTTCAAATTTATCAAAAAAGGAAAAAACTTGTATTTAGATATTGCTTTATAGTATTTGCTTAAAATATAAAATTATTGATGTGCTGAACAAATATTGTTTTTTTGAATGAACAAGTATTTGAATTGGTTTGTAATTTCTCACCACCAATCTGTTTGAGTTTCTATTACCATAGCTACAATAATAGTCATTGTCTGTTTGGGTTTCTACATAATCCAGCTCAACAATAGTCACCAATCTGTTTGGATTTCACAAGGAAACGAGTATTTACAGATTACTTCTTCAAAGTCAAAGGAAAATTAGATTTAGGATAGACTCCCCTCTCTCTATAAAACATTGCAGGAAAGGAAAGTTACAATAAAGATAGAATGAAAATAAATGAGAAATAAACAAAATTAAAACAATAATTTCGCAATAAAGAAAATTAAAACCCATTAACTATGAAAAAAAAAAAACTAGAAACTGGAAAAAACCAGGAAAAAAAAAAAACCATCTTCCTCCAGGAAAGGAAAGCTACAATAAAGATAGAATAAAAATAAAGGAGAAAATAAACAAAATTAAAACAATAATTTCGAAATAAAGAAAATTAAAACCCATTAACTATGACAAAAAAAAACCAGAAACTAGAAAAAACCGTAAAAAAAACCAAGAAAAACCGTCTTCCTCCGGGAAAGGAAAGCTACAACAAAAATAGAATGAAAATAAATGAGAAAATAAACAAAATCAAAACAATAATTTCGAAATGAAGAAAATTAAAACCCATGAACTATGAAAAAAAAAAACCCAGAAACCAGAAAAAAACCAGAAAACCATCTTCCTCATCTTTGTCGTCATCATCGTCCTCAAGATCTCTGTCAACGTTGTCCAGCTCCCGTCATTCTCCATCGCCAACGGCACCTTCACCTTCACCTTCTCCCAGTACCGCCGCCATCCGAAACCCCAACCCATTGCGACAGCACTCTCCAGCTCCTCTACTCCGGCTCCCAAGTCGGCTTCATGTTCATCCCCGCTGGCAAGATCGACCCCGGTCAGACCCAATACATGGCCACCACCTTCTCCGTCCAGTCCTTCCCCTTGACGGCGCCCCAAATAGTCGGAGCCATGGTACCCCAACATTCCTTCCCCTCTCCGGCCCCCGAAACCAACGGACCCATGGCCCTAGCTCACCAGCGGCGAGTTCCAAGTTGGGCCAATGAAGGAGAGGCCACGTTTTCTCTGCAAATGTGGGGATGGAGGATTTGAAGGGAGTTTGTCTAACGGAGGATTAGCGTGAGTTGTTGCCGTTTTGTGTCATATTTTTAGACTTAGATTTTTATAGAGAAATCTAAGCCCTTATCTGGATATTCTTCAGTCCATTATGGACTGGAGAGGATCTGGATCCAAAGAAGTTAGGTCTCGCGTAGGTAATACTATAAGTTTTATTAGAGTCATTTTAAATGTGATTTAGCTTTTAAAATTATTAATAAATTAAAAAATAATAAATTATATCTCAAATTCAACAATAATTTTAAAAATCATATCACATTTATAAAGACCCTAAAAAAACTCTAAAATAACTTATAATATTACTCCTTTATTATGGTTGTATCATGCCTCTTCTTTTCTTATTACGTGATAATGAGATTGTGGGCTCTAAAAAAACCAAAACAAAGTAAATATAGAAGGAGGTAAATAAAGACACAAATTTTTGGCTCAATCTTTTTCTTATTTTTTATTTTATGTTTTAATATATGTGTATTACAAACAATTGTTTCTACTTTTTCATTATTATTATTTTTTACTTCTCAGTATTACTTTTTCATTTTCTCATACCAATTATTATTATTATTATTTTTCTTCTTTTTTATCTATGAACATGGCCGTGGTCCATGAACAATTCCGTGTAGAACAAACACAGCCTTTTTCTTGGAGCTCAAGTGGTCGGTCTCTTCTGGGTAAACGTAAATCCACCTGGGCGTTCGTCACGGCGAACGTAAGTGATTCTTTCCTACTTTCTCTCTCTTGGCCAATCGTCATCTCTTGTGTCATGTATCCATTGTAAGGGCCTTTAATCTAATCAGATTCACGACACGTGGAAAGAATCTACAAAAAGCAACTTCTGGGTTCTCAGAGACTGCTTCAGAGGCCTGGCACATCAATCAAGTCCCATTCAATCAAAGAAGCCTTGGCTCGGCGTCTTGGTACCCTCTTTACTTGTGATTGGCGCGGACTTTCCACGTTCTTATGCCGCGTACATAGAATATCATTCTCACCTTATAGGCCAATTTTTTTGTTTTATGTTGAGAAAAGTCCATGCCTTTCTCGCGCGTTCCACTGCCAGATCGAGACGGACCCAACAAGCACAACCTTTTGTGTCGCGCGCGCTAGCCGACATTTTTATATATATATATGTACAGCGTGAAAGTTGTGGGAAAAGCAGAAAATTCAATATCCGTATGAGTCTGGCTCGCATTCGGTTGTCAAAGAGAATGGCGGAGGAGATCAGGAACGCCGAGATGGGATCGTCTGCTGCGGCCACCGCGACATCAGCAAAATCGAGGTCGTTGTGGCCCACTGTCCTCCGCTGGATTCCCACCTCCACCAACCACATCATCGCCGCCGAGAAGCGTCTTCTCTCTCTTGTCAAGTAATTATCGCTGTCGAAACCCTCATACACCGGTTGATTGCGAATTCTTGAAACTATAAACCAACCCTAACTGCCCTTTTCATTTACTAGTTCTATCTGTGAAAATGAGTTTAGGAAATAATTCACTTTAATTCGATGAAAAATTCATTTTGCTCAAAGATAATCTCGTTTGGTTGTTGAAAGAACTGGTATTTTTATTTCTTATATAATATTTTTGACCAAGAAAATTTGGGCGGGGAAGTTTCAGAGAGGTTCAATTTTGAATTATACGTTGATAAATGATAACGATAATTTTTCTGTTTGTCTCAATTTGGGATGCTGGGTGTAAATTTGCTTGAATTTCAGGACTCCCTATGTTCAAGAGAACGTCAATATTGGTTCTGGCCCACCTGGGTCGAAAGTCAGGTGGTTTGGTTCTAAAAGCAATGAGCAAAGGTTTATCAACACGGTTACCTTTGATGCCAAGGATGGTGCTCCCACTCTTGTGATGGTTCATGGTTATGGTGCTTCTCAAGGTTTCTTCTTCAGGAATTTTGATGCTCTTGCCAATCGTTTTAAGGTCATCGCTATTGATCAGCTTGGGTGAGCCCCTGTGGTCTTGAATCTACATTGTTGTTGAGTATCTAGAATTTTCGTAAATTGCTCTTTCCTATCCTAAATTTTGATGGTTGGTGCACCCCATGACTCCACTTTTCCACTAATTTGTTAATTTTAACAGCTGCAATGGCCGTTACGAATTAATCTTGAATTAATATATCGATTGTAAAAAATTATAGTTCGAGACTATGCGAATAACGGCATAATTTAGACTGGAATTTGCAATTAACCTTAATTCTAAATGCATGCTTATCATGTGGCTTAAAAAAAATAAAAGTAAAAAATAAAAAACAAAAAAAAAAACAAAACGTAATCATATGATAATGTGAGAAGAATGTGAACTTTAAGAACAAAGAAGGTGGCAACCCTAGTACATGGTAGTCAAAAGCAGGAGAGGAAATTTGTGCTTTTGCAGTGAATTATTTGGAACCTTTGTTATACGAAAAAAAAAAAAAAAAAAAACCCTACATGATCTTGCTTGAGTTCTGTATTTTTTCTCCATTTGTCTTCTAATTTTGAATTTTTAATCCTTCCTTGCATCTGATTCTGAAAGCCGCATGTATTTTTCTCATTTATCCCTTGGTCCTGAAAGCCCGTTTTGGGAACTCTTTAGAAACATTTCTTGTGTGTATTGCTTCTTATTCTCACATAATATACAACTTTCTTTCGGCCTCAATTTTCCATTGGGGGGAAAGTTCTGATTTTAATGACATATTTTTGTACCTGGTGTCTTAGCTTAATCTTATTTATACCTAAGCCCCTTGATCAATTCTATTTGCAGCTGGGGTGGATCAAGCAGGCCCGACTTTAAATGCAAAAACACTGAAGGTAGTTTTATGTCATGACTATGTATCAATTTTTATACAGCCCTCAGGTCTATTTTACATTTAAAACAGAATCCACTATGTACTGCTTATTTAAAGATGAGATAAGATAGTACAGAAACAATGCAATCTATATTGATTGTGTCTTAAACTTGCAATTGGTAATGCAGAAACTGAGGCATGGTTCATTGATTCTTTTGAGGAATGGCGAAAAGCCAAAAACCTCAGCAACTTTATATTACTTGGACATTCATTTGGAGGGTATGTTGCAGCTAAATATGCTCTTAAGGTGATCATTCCTCCAGTAAGCGTTTGAATTCCAGGATTAGTATAATAGTACCATTTCTGATGTCATTTTTTTTTTCATATGTATAGCATCCGGAGCACGTTCAACACTTGATTTTAGTTGGACCTGCTGGATTTCAAGCAGAGTCAACCATGCCTGAGTCGCTTATCCAGTTCAGAGCATCATGGAAAGGAGCAATTCTGAACCATTTGTGGGAATCTAATTTTACTCCTCAGAAAATTATAAGGTGAAATATGGTTTATCTTTTTTCGTGAATACACCCTTTGGAACCATACTATAAACAATAGCCTTGTCCATTGATTTTTCTTCTTACCCTATGCATTGTGCATGAGTTGCTTAAAACCCTGTCCCACGGCTTTGCCTTTCTAAGGTAATGAGTTATTGAGGTCGTGCCATTTGCCCATTAAGATTTTAAAATTGAGCATATTATCTACATAAAATGTTCAACCTGCATTGATTTCGAGAGCCAATATCATCACCTCGAACTATTTTTACTTTTATCTGTCGAATAATGATTTACTGTTTGGCTGAAAGCAGTTCTTGGGTTTCAAAAGCCCGTACTTTATCTACTTGAGCAATCCTTTGTACTGAATCCCAAAAATCCACCTACTTTATTTACATTCCATCAAATGAATTCAACTGCAGAGTAATTCTATGAATTTTATTGATGATTTGAATTGTGAATTCCAATTCCAATTGATTTCATCTCGGTTGAATTCAATTATGAATTGGTTCCAAAAAGAAAGTTAATCTTTTTACTTGTCATTCAGAAGCTTCTCTCTGATAATGCACTGAAGATTTAATTATACTATTTTTTTGCAGAGGTTTAGGCCCTTGGGGTCCAAATGTTGTTCGCAGGTATACGACTGCTAGGTTTGGTACATATTCAACTGGGGATGTACTGGCGGAAGGGGAGTCCGGATTGCTGACAGGTAGTTTAGGATAAACATGTTGGTGAATTATATATACTACACAGAATCATTAGATTGCTAATGGTTGCCTTTTCAATTGAAGATTATGTGTACCATACTTTAGCGGCCAAAGCTAGTGGAGAACTGTGCTTAAAATATATTTTTTCCTTTGGAGCATTTGCGCGGATGCCCCTCCTACACAGGTCTGGTTATCCTAATCATTTCAAAGTTGCTTCTTAAATTTGTAGAAGAATTAACTTGTGTCACTATCAAACTCCTTGCTTTGTTTTTTGTTCTTTGAATTAGTATGTTTAATTTTAATTGCATCTCATTGCTACTCTTTTCTATTGTCTTGGTTGATAAGTTTTTTTTTTTTTTTAATAAGTAATAAAATCCATTCAAGACAGAAAAAAAATAATGGTATAGCCCTAGTACACAAGAAGCATAGTACACCTATTAACAGAAAATTATGAAGATCAGAAACTCCCTGAAAGATAGTGAGACAGAACATTCTATGTACCCATCCAATTGAAAGAGAACTGAGAAATGGATTTCAATTTCATCACTCTGATTTTATTTCCCTCCTTGTGAGTGTTCCTCTTTCTCCAAATATACCACTTGAGACATAGTGGAATGGCTTTCCATATAATGCTTTAGTGCATAAGTTGCATATGACCAGTGCATATTTCTAAAAGGCCTGTTCTATACTAATAGAGGGGGGTTTCTTCCCCGTCTCTGTTGTTGGCTGTGTCCTGGGGTCAATGCATATATGTCTACTGCTTTGGCCCGAATAAGGTTTTTGACCTGCTCTGCCGCAAAGCATTTGTGAAAGTTTGTCACATTTGATTTCCTTGAAGCATCAAATGTCCAGTTTTTTCCTTCTTTCATTCTCAGGTGCTGAAATAGAGGTCTTCTTTGCCCCCCCCCCCCAAACCAGAAAAAAAAAAAAAACGACTCTCAGTCTTGTGGATCTCTCTGAGTGTCTCCCTTTCTGTCAGTGGGGCTGTAGTTTCCTGGAGACTGCCAAAGTTTGGCACAATATCTGGACGTACTGTTTTTCCCTGTGCAGGGTATGAAGGCCATTATGTCAGATGTATGATTCTATTTTAGTCATTTGAAGTTGAACTTATCAAGAACTCCTGGAGATTCAAAATTCTGTATAAACAGCGAAACCATGGATCTCTCTTCTTGTATTAAAGGGATTCATGAAACACATGCACACTTATATACCCGAAAAGTGGTTCTGCAAATGGTAATGCTTTTTGCCAATACTGCCCTCTTCATATGCTTGATAATGGACGCCCACCTGAATCATTGTCAAATTTTGGTTCTATCTAAACTGTACTGTACATGCTATTACTTACAGTGTTCATCAAGCTATGGTTTTTGGCCGCATCTTCTATTAGATAAATACTGCATACTTTTGGGAAGATGGAGACGGGAGTAATTCTTTGAGTGGGGGAAGGGCAGGGGGGTCTTGGATGAAGCAAGAGTACTATTTATTGAAACCTATGTGGATCCTAGACTTCTTATGTTTTGTTACTCTCTACACATAATAGTTGCAGGGTATTGAAACGTTTACATAATCCTCTCATTTATTGCGTGCAGTGCGGCGGAGTGGAAAGTGCCAACCACTTTTATTTATGGCTATCAAGATTGGATGAATTATGAAGGAGCTCAAGAAGCTCGCAAGCAAATGAAGGTCCCTTGTGAAATCATCAGGGTTCCTCAGGTGCTGCACTCTCCACTTCTATCTACATTTGTGTGCATGTGTGTGTGCGTCTTGCTTGCCAATGCTCACTCATGTATTGGTTTAAAACCATTGATCAGAAGATTGATAGAATTTCATTGATAATATAAATGCAGGGCGGGCACTTTGTGTTCATAGACAACCCAAGCGGTTTCCATTCAGCTGTTCTTTATGCTTGCCGCCGATTTCTCTCACTTGACCCTGATACTGAGTCATTGCCCGAAGGTTTGTCTTCTGCCTAGAGAAGAGAATGTTGTAATTATTGTTCCATGTACAAATACAACTTGTCTTATTGTAGTGGCACATAGAACATTCATATTTCATTTATCAAATCTTTTCGAGTGTATCTTTATATGATTATCTTGTGAATGTATCCTGCCTACCGGTAGTGTATGGGTTTACATGAAAAATAATGGAAGTGATATAGCAGATTGATTTCCTTTCCATGGTTAATTCAGTTGTCATTAACACTTTGCTGCCTATAAACGTATGCGCCATTAAGGGGAGGGAGAGTTTTAATTAATTGAGATAATATTGGCGCATAACATTTACCAAATAAATAAATAAATAAAAAAGGATAAATTAGAACATAGCCATTGCACTGGAAGTTAGGGAAATTATGCCCACCATTATTATTGTTGTAGCTGGATAGTTGCAAGTGATTCGTGAAGCCATGGCATGAGCTGAGAAAACCAAAAAAAAAAAAAAAACATTTTGTTTTGTTTTGTTTTGTTTAGTCAGTGAATAGTGAGTTTTTTTGTTGAGGCAGTGTGAAGAGTAAGTGAGGTGACATTAGTACGGATTGAGATATCCAAAGTATTGCACCAAGCAATACTTTTTATTTGGACCATTCATTTAAGCGAGCAGATGGACGATGAGAGAGTTGGTTTAGTCATATCCGGTCATAAATGATGAGAATGACCATAATCAGAGTCAACAATAAATAAACTGAATTTTCCTTACTCAATTTGCACCATAGTATCTAGTAGTAACATGATAGAGCAAATTTGGACAAAGTTTTTCTCTATTAAATTGATATATATTTTTAGAGCAAGTGATTTCACATGTATTTTAAAGAATTACATATTTTATTAAAATGTTTGTAAAGACTAAAAATGTCTTAGAATCACATGTTAATTTAATAAAAATGCATGTGAAAATCACATATCAACCGAAGATATGAGTTTGTTAAAGCAAATTTTGGGTAGATAATTACCATGTCTTTTCTCAGCAAGATTCATCATAAGGGGAGAGATGGTTTTCAATTTTTTTCTTCTTCTTTCTGAACAATAAAAGGGTTAAGTATTAGGGATTGGGGAGGGTAGATCGGATTAGAGTCCACGTGATCCTCTCCAATTGATTTAGCTTTTATCGGAGATGATCCAAATACGTCATAACTTTTCAAATTATTAGCAATTAATGTAAAAAAGTAAATATATATTATCATTTCTAATCCAAATTCGTTGCTCATCCTTGGTCTCCTAAAAAGTCACACCTATCTTGTTTATTAAGTGTGAGAATACTCTATAACTCTTCCCTAACCCTTATATATACCCTAGGCATGTTGCCAAGCCTTTCATTCCATCATATCTCAACAAAACCTTCTCCTATCTTGTGCAAATGTAGTCCAACCCAAGTTTTTCCATCGTTGTAATATTTTATAAATAAGAAGTATATTTTCCCATATAGTTTTGATCTTTCTTCTACTTTTGGTTGTGAGTCCTTGGGCTAGTGTAATTTTGTTGCACTACTTGAAAACCGATTGTTCCTAATTTTTGGACATTGTATTTTTCCACAATATATGTGTGTGTGACTTATTTGTTTAAATAGATATTTGGAGATGGGTTTCAATTTGGAGCTAAAAATCAGTTGCGATGCCTCAGAGTCATGAATGTATGAGGTGGAACATCGCTCACATTAAGAATAACGTAAGCTTCTCATAATCCAACAAAACTAATAATAATTCTTGACATTTGCATGCCCTAGATTTTCCCCAGTTGTAATATAATAATCTCTCTCTCTCTCTCTAATATAGAGGAGTAGATAGTATTTTATAGGGCGGACTTTTAAAGTGGAGGCAGCTGAGAGACGGAGGCAGAGTTTAGTATGGGTAGGAGCCAATGGCCAATAAATTGTATTGCTGGGGCCTTATGAGTTGGGGGTGGCCGTGGCCTATATGGGCCACCCCCTCCCTCCGTCCCCTGTGTGCTTCCGTCACTTTATATATGAACTGAAAGTAAAGAAGTGTAGGGTTAGGGTTAGATAGAATCAGAGAAATGAGAATCATTGGGGCTTTGGGTGGCAACAGTTTGTAGGGGAGCTACAAAAGGTTCCAACTTCTTGACTAAAATCTCACTTTGTATTCTGAAAGCCCGGTCCAACTACATCCTTCTATGGGTCTCACTTAACTGATTCGTCATTCGGCCCTTGCCCATTCACCTTATTTTTTTGTTTTTGTTTTGTTCGGAATCCAATACAACGAAGAAATCAGAAATGTCTCAAAAGCATTTCTCAAAAGCCCATGATCCAGTAAGGTGTTTAGGGCAGAACTTT
>NC_081548.1:23209369-23219714 GCF_901000735.1 Corylus avellana | reverse complement strand
AGGTAGTTTAGGATAAACATGTTGGTGAATTATATATACTACACAGAATCATTAGATTGCTAATGGTTGCCTTTTCAATTGAAGATTATGTGTACCATACTTTAGCGGCCAAAGCTAGTGGAGAACTGTGCTTAAAATATATTTTTTCCTTTGGAGCATTTGCGCGGATGCCCCTCCTACACAGGTCTGGTTATCCTAATCATTTCAAAGTTGCTTCTTAAATTTGTAGAAGAATTAACTTGTGTCACTATCAAACTCCTTGCTTTGTTTTTTGTTCTTTGAATTAGTATGTTTAATTTTAATTGCATCTCATTGCTACTCTTTTCTATTGTCTTGGTTGATAAGTTTTTTTTTTTTTTTAATAAGTAATAAAATCCATTCAAGACAGAAAAAAAATAATGGTATAGCCCTAGTACACAAGAAGCATAGTACACCTATTAACAGAAAATTATGAAGATCAGAAACTCCCTGAAAGATAGTGAGACAGAACATTCTATGTACCCATCCAATTGAAAGAGAACTGAGAAATGGATTTCAATTTCATCACTCTGATTTTATTTCCCTCCTTGTGAGTGTTCCTCTTTCTCCAAATATACCACTTGAGACATAGTGGAATGGCTTTCCATATAATGCTTTAGTGCATAAGTTGCATATGACCAGTGCATATTTCTAAAAGGCCTGTTCTATACTAATAGAGGGGGGTTTCTTCCCCGTCTCTGTTGTTGGCTGTGTCCTGGGGTCAATGCATATATGTCTACTGCTTTGGCCCGAATAAGGTTTTTGACCTGCTCTGCCGCAAAGCATTTGTGAAAGTTTGTCACATTTGATTTCCTTGAAGCATCAAATGTCCAGTTTTTTCCTTCTTTCATTCTCAGGTGCTGAAATAGAGGTCTTCTTTGCCCCCCCCCCCCAAACCAGAAAAAAAAAAAAAACGACTCTCAGTCTTGTGGATCTCTCTGAGTGTCTCCCTTTCTGTCAGTGGGGCTGTAGTTTCCTGGAGACTGCCAAAGTTTGGCACAATATCTGGACGTACTGTTTTTCCCTGTGCAGGGTATGAAGGCCATTATGTCAGATGTATGATTCTATTTTAGTCATTTGAAGTTGAACTTATCAAGAACTCCTGGAGATTCAAAATTCTGTATAAACAGCGAAACCATGGATCTCTCTTCTTGTATTAAAGGGATTCATGAAACACATGCACACTTATATACCCGAAAAGTGGTTCTGCAAATGGTAATGCTTTTTGCCAATACTGCCCTCTTCATATGCTTGATAATGGACGCCCACCTGAATCATTGTCAAATTTTGGTTCTATCTAAACTGTACTGTACATGCTATTACTTACAGTGTTCATCAAGCTATGGTTTTTGGCCGCATCTTCTATTAGATAAATACTGCATACTTTTGGGAAGATGGAGACGGGAGTAATTCTTTGAGTGGGGGAAGGGCAGGGGGGTCTTGGATGAAGCAAGAGTACTATTTATTGAAACCTATGTGGATCCTAGACTTCTTATGTTTTGTTACTCTCTACACATAATAGTTGCAGGGTATTGAAACGTTTACATAATCCTCTCATTTATTGCGTGCAGTGCGGCGGAGTGGAAAGTGCCAACCACTTTTATTTATGGCTATCAAGATTGGATGAATTATGAAGGAGCTCAAGAAGCTCGCAAGCAAATGAAGGTCCCTTGTGAAATCATCAGGGTTCCTCAGGTGCTGCACTCTCCACTTCTATCTACATTTGTGTGCATGTGTGTGTGCGTCTTGCTTGCCAATGCTCACTCATGTATTGGTTTAAAACCATTGATCAGAAGATTGATAGAATTTCATTGATAATATAAATGCAGGGCGGGCACTTTGTGTTCATAGACAACCCAAGCGGTTTCCATTCAGCTGTTCTTTATGCTTGCCGCCGATTTCTCTCACTTGACCCTGATACTGAGTCATTGCCCGAAGGTTTGTCTTCTGCCTAGAGAAGAGAATGTTGTAATTATTGTTCCATGTACAAATACAACTTGTCTTATTGTAGTGGCACATAGAACATTCATATTTCATTTATCAAATCTTTTCGAGTGTATCTTTATATGATTATCTTGTGAATGTATCCTGCCTACCGGTAGTGTATGGGTTTACATGAAAAATAATGGAAGTGATATAGCAGATTGATTTCCTTTCCATGGTTAATTCAGTTGTCATTAACACTTTGCTGCCTATAAACGTATGCGCCATTAAGGGGAGGGAGAGTTTTAATTAATTGAGATAATATTGGCGCATAACATTTACCAAATAAATAAATAAATAAAAAAGGATAAATTAGAACATAGCCATTGCACTGGAAGTTAGGGAAATTATGCCCACCATTATTATTGTTGTAGCTGGATAGTTGCAAGTGATTCGTGAAGCCATGGCATGAGCTGAGAAAACCATAAAAAAAAAAAAAAACATTTTGTTTTGTTTTGTTTAGTCAGTGAATAGTGAGTTTTTTTGTTGAGGCAGTGTGAAGAGTAAGTGAGGTGACATTAGTACGGATTGAGATATCCAAAGTATTGCACCAAGCAATACTTTTTATTTGGACCATTCATTTAAGCGAGCAGATGGACGATGAGAGAGTTGGTTTAGTCATATCCGGTCATAAATGATGAGAATGACCATAATCAGAGTCAACAATAAATAAACTGAATTTTCCTTACTCAATTTGCACCATAGTATCTAGTAGTAACATGATAGAGCAAATTTGGATAAAGTTTTTCTCTATTAAATTGATATATATTTTTAGAGCAAGTGATTTCACATGTATTTTAAAGAATTACATATTTTATTAAAATGTTTGTAAAGACTAAAAATGTCTTAGAATCACATGTTAATTTAATAAAAATGCATGTGAAAATCACATATCAACCGAAGATATGAGTTTGTTAAAGCAAATTTTGGGTAGATAATTACCATGTCTTTTCTCAGCAAGATTCATCATAAGGGGAGAGATGGTTTTCAATTTTTTTCTTCTTCTTTCTGAACAATAAAAGGGTTAAGTATTAGGGATTGGGGAGGGTAGATCGGATTAGAGTCCACGTGATCCTCTCCAATTGATTTAGCTTTTATCGGAGATGATCCAAATACGTCATAACTTTTCAAATTATTAGCAATTAATGTAAAAAAGTAAATATATATTATCATTTCTAATCCAAATTCGTTGCTCATCCTTGGTCTCCTAAAAAGTCACACCTATCTTGTTTATTAAGTGTGAGAATACTCTATAACTCTTCCCTAACCCTTATATATACCCTAGGCATGTTGCCAAGCCTTTCATTCCATCATATCTCAACAAAACCTTCTCCTATCTTGTGCAAATGTAGTCCAACCCAAGTTTTTCCATCGTTGTAATATTTTATAAATAAGAAGTATATTTTCCCATATAGTTTTGATCTTTCTTCTACTTTTGGTTGTGAGTCCTTGGGCTAGTGTAATTTTGTTGCACTACTTGAAAACCGATTGTTCCTAATTTTTGGACATTGTATTTTTCCACAATATATGTGTGTGTGACTTATTTGTTTAAATAGATATTTGGAGATGGGTTTCAATTTGGAGCTAAAAATCAGTTGCGATGCCTCAGAGTCATGAATGTATGAGGTGGAACATCGCTCACATTAAGAATAACGTAAGCTTCTCATAATCCAACAAAACTAATAATAATTCTTGACATTTGCATGCCCTAGATTTTCCCCACTTGTAATATAATAATCTCTCTCTCTCTCTCTCTCTCTCTAATATAGAGGAGTAGATAGTATTTTATAGGGCGGACTTTTGAAGTGGAGGCAGTTGAGAGACGGAGGCAGAGTTTAGTATAGGTAGGGGCCAATGGCCAATAAATTGTATTGCTGGGGCCTTATGAGTTGGGGGTGGCCGTGGCCTATATGGGCCACCCCCTCCCTCCGTCCCCTGTGTGCTTCCGTCACTTTATATATGAACTGAAAGTAAAGAAGTGTAGGGTTAGGGTTAGATAGAATCAGAGAAATGAGAATCATTGGGGCTTTGGGTGGCAACAGTTTGTAGGGGAGCTACAAAAGGTTCCAACTTCTTGACTAAAATCTCACTTTGTATTCTGAAAGCCCGGTCCAACTACATCCTTCTATGGGTCTCACTTAACTGATTCGTCATTCGGCCCTTGCCCATTCACCTTATTTTTTTGTTTTTGTTTTGTTCGGAATCCAATACAACGAAGAAATCAGAAATGTCTCAAAAGCCCATGATCCAGTAAGGTGTTTAGGGCAAAACTTTGCCACCAGATGTCAACATGAAGTTTCCTTCTACAATTCTAATAGTAGGGTTTGTTTGTGATTGCATTTTAGGATTTAAAAGTGTGTTTAACATTCAAAAAATCCATTTGAAGAAAATAAGAAAGTCCCTCACAGCTTTTGTCCAATAACAAAGAGTAGGGATAATAATTGGAAAGATTTGACTTTTATGTACGGTAAAAAAATTATAACCATAGTTTTTGTAACGATTTAAATTTAATTTTACTATCTTTTCATAATGTTTAGAAAATACAAACATGTGATTATGATCGCTCCCACCAAATGTCGCTTCCCAACGAATTAGGATCTTTTATAATTTTTCAAAATTATAAAATTTTAAATTACATAATTTAAGTTATTTGTAGGCATCAAAACGCTTGAAAAATGTCACAAAATAAAAATGCCTTTAGGTTAGAAAATGTCACATTTAAGTCATTTGTAGTCTTCCTTACTTGGTTAAACTAGAAAACCATATGAGGGGAGGGCCTTTTTAATGTCTTTCGATGGCCTAACCCACCATTTATTTTTAGGTTACTTGGCATAATGGTGCAGATATATATTATAGAGGTGTAAATGAGTCGAGCTTGAGCGAGCTTCCTTTGTTTGGGTTCGGCTTGTTTAAATTTTACTCGAGCTCGAGCTCGAGCTTATAATAAGTCAAGCTGAGCTAAGCCAGTTCACGAGCTAGCTCTTATATTTAATTTATTTTTTCATTATAAATTTAAATTTCAAGTACTTTTAAACGGCTCAAGAAGCCAGCTTGCATATGAGCATTTGCTTAGTCTGGCTAGTGGAGTATAGAGCCCGAGTCAATACAGGCACTTGGTTTCAAAGAGAGAGGATATGCATAATTTTATAATAAAATGATGCTATTAAAAAAAAAAAAAAATCATCAATTTTTAATATTAACATGAGGAATAATGTAAATAACTACCAGTTCGAGCCTTATACGAGCTGCTCGCGAGCTTAACCGAGTCGAGCCGAGCTAGCTTCGTTTAATATTCGAGTCAGGATTCATATTTATGAAACGCTTCATTTAATATTCGAATTGAATACGAGCCGAGCCTAAGCTTGCTCGCTTGCGGCTTGCTCTCTTAACCTCCTTGTTTGTAGCCAAAGAGGCTGCTCCAATGGGTTTGGGGGGCTGTGGTTGGTGTTGATAGATTGAGTGGTCGATTGTGTTGTGGGTTTTTGTTGACTGATTCTGTGGGTGGTAATTGGTTTGCTAGGGAGGACCGTGGTGCGACTAGGTGGGTTTGCTAAGGCTGATGTGAACATACAATGGGTTGTTGACGTGGAGACTTTATTGTTGGTGGTGATAGGGCTATTTTGGAATAGTGGTGGTGAGACTTCAATCTGGTGAAATGGATCTGCAGTTTGATAAGGTTGTTGACGTCTTTGGTTGGTAATCCAGCGGTGCTGGGGATACGGTGGTAGTACCATTTGAATAAATACTTGACCCAGCAAATATACATAGTAAAAATGAAAAAAAAAAAAAAAAAAAAAAAGAAAGAAGAAGATTTTTGAAGTTATTTTAGCTAATAAATTTGTTGAGACTATTCTGAATGCTCTTTACACTAAAGAGTCCGATCTCTCTAAAAATTAACGTCACATTCAAAGATAAATTAAAAGACAAGGTACAATAAACTCCAAAGCTTAATAGTCTTTATCTGATTTCTTCATTTCAAATAACATGGAATCCATGTTGATAAGTTACCAAAAAAAGAAGGAAAAAAGAAAAAGAAAAAGTGCTGTAAAGAAAGTACGTAGGACAATCATTTCAAAGCCTCACTACCATTTCTCTTTAGTAGCCCCTTTCATTTCAATAGTCCATTCGTTAGGTTTTTTCCTGAACTTCTAACAAAAAGAATCAAAATATCCACATTCATAAAAAAAAAAAAAAAAAAAAAAAATTTTAAAAAGGGTGAAAAAACACGAACACACAGCCAACCGAAGGTCGTCATTAACCCATGACCAGCCGTGGGCCATCGATCATATCCCTTTTTTATTTTTATTTTTTACTTTCTTGGATAGCATTTCACTTGTTAGTTATTTCATTTGAGTTAACAAAAAAAGAAATATTAGGAATACCAAATCTTTTGATTACTAAGATAAAGTAGAGCTTATTCATTGGTACATGTAGCATTTCTCTTTATTAATTGTTTTCATAATTTTCAATGAATAAGCTTCACATCATCTTAATACTTATTTTTTTTAGTAAAAGATTTGATACTCTTAACATTTTTAAAAAACTTAACTTAAGGATAATTGAAAAGAATTCAAGGGTAAGTGATATTTCTGTAGAAGAGGATCGTTTCATAGGCCAAGAGGTTTCAGCTTCAATATATATAGCAACCATGTCATAAGAAATGGATCGACCAAGTTGTTATGAATGTTAATACATCATTGGTCGTCGCGTTCAAAAGTGGCCCGAGGAATTGATTATTGCATTCTAGTGATCAGTTTCATAAAGAATCTAAGACAGAAATGTATGTGTGTGTCTATATATATATATATTGTTTTTTTATGGAAATGGAATTAATTACCTGTTTCTTAACGCCAAGAGGGGCACAGTGAGAGTAAGAGATGGTCCAATCAAGGAAAATCAGCGGCGACTCGGCATGGACCAACGCCGTGGATACCCAGAGGCAGAGGATTGTCGACGTTATAAACCTTAGACAATTTGTTAGACCATTTGTTCACTATGCTCCTCCAACTCCAAGAGAAGAAACCTTGGTGTATGTTTAAGTAATAGAGGCCGCGGGGAAATTCAGATATGGATTCAATTTGAAATTCTCTTATTTTATTTTGAAAAAAAATGGAAAAAAAATGTTGATGGAAAATAGGTTTGTCACATGGACTACGCCCGATACTCCAGATTCCCATGGGAAAAATGATTTCCAACGTCACCATTATGTTAATAATATCTAATACAAAAGTTAATGATCATTTAATTTGCATTGACATGTTAGCATATGATTGTGTTGACTAGGGGTGGGCGGTCGGTGTCGGCCAAAGTCCGAAGAAAAAAATGTTAACCGCACTAAAGTACAAGTCAGTTCAATGTTGGTTGGTATAACTTGGTTTGGGCCGGGCAGGAAAATCAACCCCAAAGAGCAAGAAAAATATTTTTCCTCCACTTTCTCGGCAACCAAACAACAAGAAAAAGAATTCAAAATCAGAAAATACCTATCTAAGCAAATCACTCGAAAGAAAATACCTATCTAACCAAACAACCAAACACCACTCGAAGCAAATCACTATCTAAAACATGCTTAGCAAGAAAATACCTATTTTCCTCCACTTTTTCGGCAACCAAATAGCAAGAAAATAACATCAAAATCATATTAAAAAAAAACACATAGAGGTGGTGTCATGAGTGAGAGTGAGAGAGAGGCGGAGATGTGATGAGATCATAAGAGGAGAGTGAGAGAGAGGCAGAGATGAGAGTGGCAGCTGGCTAGGGTTAGGGAAAATGAGAGAGCTTCGTTTGATATATATATATATATGGCTCAAAACTTAAATTGTCACTGAATTGATATTGTGAAAAAAGAAAATAAAAAGATATAAAAATAAAGTAAATGTAGGGCTTTGATATTCACCACTAATTATGCTCAACTAATATAACAATATGCCAATGATCCAATCATATTATGAGTACTTAATGTTTGCCAACCTAAGGACATGAGTGTCTACTCCTTAAGCTATTGATTTTCCTAAACAACGAATTAGGCATGTATGTCTACTCTAATTCTTTTATTTTTTAAAGGATTTAACATGGGTGTCTACTAAGTTGTTTTTTAAGAAAGCTTAAATTTGTGAAAATCGACAAACACATGAGGCCTAGGGCATGGGTGTCTACTCCCGGCTCCCCATGTTGATTAACCCAAGAATCCGGTGTTGATATCTTTTGTTACTCTTATTAAACCTAGGACTTGGTCATCCAAATTGATTTAAGGGGTAAATACTAAATAACTCTAAGGGGTTTCACTTAATTTTTTTTTCCCCTAGAGTTTATTTTCTATCACAGGAGGTTCTTTTGGTTTTGATAAAAGACCAAATTCATTCTTCCGTCCATTGACCGTTAGTTGACCTAACGGAACTCCACGTGGACTAATTAGAAGCTGACATTTGGCATAAGTGGCCACGTTATCAGTGATGACGTGGCACAAAATTAATTTTTTTTATAAAAAAAATTAAAATTAAAAAATTAATTTTTTTTTCATAATTTTTTTTTAAAAAAAAATTGGGGGGGTGGTTGGTGGCCTAGCCACCCCTAGTGGGTACTGGGGGTGGTTTCGGCCACCCCCCAATTTTATTTTATTTTATTTTATTATTTTTATTTTATATATATATATAAATTTTTTTTAAAAAAAATAAAAAATTTAATTAGGTGCCACGTCATCACTGATGACGTGACCACTTATGCCAAATGTCAGCTTCTAATTGGTCCACGTGGAGTTCCGTTAGGTCAACTAATAGTCAATGGACGGAAGAATGAATTTGGTCTTTTATCAAAACCAGAAGGACTTCCTATGATAAAAAATAAACCTTAGGGGAAAAAAAAAAATTAAGTGAAACCCCAGGCAGTTATTTAGTATTTACCCATTGATTTAATTAACTAATCCATACCACATACATATAATGGCCAATCACACACATAAGAGGAATTCAAGAAAACATGCATTAATCAAGTTAAGCAACACAATATGATTATCACAAAGGCGGCAATATTGAAATATTAAATAAACATAATTAGGGCTTCAATCTAGTCCTCCTTAAGAGTTAGTTACACATAATTAAAATAAAACTAAAAGAAGAAAGGGAAAGAAAGAACCAAAAGGTAGCCTCTAATTCCTCCCCCCAAAGTTATGCCATTTCCAAGGATGATGATTCTTAAGGTTTAGAGATCTATTTATAAGCTTTTAAAGTCCTTCACAAACTAGTAAACCTAAGAATTTCGTAGGGTTTTAATTCTATTACAATTGAGAGTTGGAAAACCCTAATATGGAAACAGTAGCATTCTGGCCGCAGGTCTGATGTGTCTCCAGTGCACGGCTGCGATCGATCACAACCCATGTGCGCTCGATCGCAGGTCTGCTATTGATCCTGTGTGCATTGCGCTCGATCGCAGATGGCCACTTCATGCTTTATTTTCTCTAGTAGTGCGCTCGATTGTAGGGAACTTGCAATCGATCGCACTGGTAGGAACTCCAATTTTTCCCTATTTCCCTCTTTGAGCCCAAATCTTCCAGATTTACTTCATTGTATTCCAAAAGCCTACAAAAGCATTGAAAACACATAAAAGAATTAAAATACACAATTTAACAACACTTAAGGCATTAACACACATAAGTTTAAGGGCTAAAATATAAATATTTTGCACTTAACATAAACATAAGCTTCGTTTTCGAACCCACAACCACAAGGCAGAGAGCCTTGGCTCAAGCCACTAAGCTAGACAAGCGTCTACGTCTATGTTTGTCAGGGAAATATAATGAATATTAACTAATATTCAAAATGACGTCGTTTTGAAATGCGGTAGAAGTCGATCGGTGTCGGTCGAAAACCGACACCCAAAAAGCTATTCCGCCTACTGCCCGCAACAATGTTGGTATAGGAAAATCCTACCGCCTCCCGTCAGGCATGAAGCCGGTCACAGTCGGCTACGGTCGAAAGTTGGTCTACTAGTCGGCACTCGGTATTTAGCCCAGCCCTAGTGTAGACGAAGTTTGATGTTGTTTTATGTTTTCACCCATATAAAACGAGCACTACAAAAAACTAAATTTTTCCTGACTTAAGTTTTCTGACTTGTCAGGTGGTCTGACACGTCAGAAAATCCCCTTGACGGAGCATTTTTGACGTGTTTCAGGCGTTAAAATTATGGATGTCAGAAACAGAAAATTTTTGAAGTGTCACTTTTTGATATTTCAGGAAATTTTCTGATGTGTCAAAAAATAACATGTCAGTAATTTAAAAATTATTAAAAAATAATTATTTTTCTTTTTTTTTTTTAAAAAAAAAAATTCTGGAATTTTTTTTTTCAATTAAAA